>NC_091491.1:7761207-7914991 GCF_947461875.1 Haliaeetus albicilla
TTTCCCTGCAAATTGAGACGGCTTCCTCTTTATTAATAAAAGAGAAAATGCTAAGACTGGGAGAACAGGAGCATAGAAGCACAAGGTGCAGGGGACAGGACGCAGGTGTTAGCCACTTTGAAATTTCCTTTTTGAAGGATCTGAATTCCATTTTTAAGGCATCTCTTCAAATATTCAGGACTGCACAACCCCCTCTAATGGCTATCAAATACAGTGCCATCATCAATGAACAGAATGCAGCAGCTTAATTAATCAAGCAAAGCTAAGTAGGTCAGTCCTACTGAAACCCTTTTTAAGACGCCATAAGAAAGCTCTGCCTAGCAAAAGGGCACAGACACAGGCAGAATTTGGAGACGTAAAATCAGGGATGGAGGAACCATGACATTTCCCTTCTCTCATATTGCAAAAGGAAAAACATTACTGATAGCTCAAACCACACAAGAATGTATTCATTTACACAACACAAGTTGTCCAGGCAGGTATTATGAATATTATTTCCAATTAAGGTAAACATCAGTTATCAAGGAAATTTATTCTTGAAACACATTGGAAGAATATGGATATCAAAGTATGACTTCAAGTTAAAAAAAAATTCACTGAAATTGTTTGACTTGTATTTAAAGTACGGTATCTAATTTGTAAAAGCTATCAACATTACAAGAAACCCTACTACCTGCTAGCTGGAATTCAGTTCTTAAATAGGGTGCTTTGCCTTTACTAATTTAGCTTATCATGTTATTTTATCTTGTTAATTGCACAATGACAGATTTCCTTGTCTTCTGCAAAACTGCAAATTTCTATGTGTTAAAAGCTCTTATTATACAGGGGAAAACACACATTCCTACTGATTTAGTTTCCCAAGCCAGCTGCATGCAACAGATGCAGACACACAGAACATGCATGCATTGCTCCATCAACCTCAGACCCTTCAGAATTCAGACTGTCACAAGCAGGCTCCATCTCTTCAGAGATGCCCACATGCCGCAAGCTGCTCTACACACTACCAACTTCTTAACCACATGGACTCTGTTGATCTTGCTTTCTATGCAGGAGTCTCAACTCCTCTTGACATTTTTGCTTGAAATTCCCACCTTCTTGTCAAAAGCCAAACACCTTTTTCCCTTCCCTACCAGCCTCACCAGTACTGTCACTCTGGATAACAGCCCCGCAATTTTCCTGTTCCTTTCAAATCATTTCAAGAATTTGTACAAATATTGTGGTGCTGCGGTCTAATAAAAACTATCAGGAACTTCTCTGTTTTCATCCCTGATTTCAGTCTATCCCCCGCGCTCTCTCTCTTAACCTCTGTACCTAGAACTGACTAAAGCTGAAACCGAGAATTAATTACAATGCAGGGTAAATGTCATAAACTGTAGAAGACTATAACCGTCTTCCAATCAAAACATTCATCAAATCGCTGAAAGTCTGTTCACGATACCTCCCTCATCTGGTTATAAATCCAATCCTGCTAGTACTTACACATATACTTAAACACATGCATATATACTTCCAAAATGAGGATATCACCTAAGCTATTCAGACATGAAGCAGCATTTTTAATGGTAAAGTATCTCCTCAAAGCAACACAAAGCATCAAATTTCATATTCTGTAAAAGAAACATTTACCAAAAGCTAAGATGAGATGAAGTATCTCATTTCACACATCCTACAAAGCAGTTTCACTCAGATATGAAACATTCCCCTCCTTTTGCACTGCTACACAAATATTTCATTGCCTTTTCACAACGAAAAGCAATTAAAAAAACGAGGTAAAAGTGCAACTCAAACATGTTTCTTGTTTTTAATGAGATGAAGGTCAAATTTTTACATTATTTCAATATAAATGATCACAAAGACTACTATTAAACCACATTTTAAAACTATGGTTTAAGTCTAAAATTCATATGCCATTAATGCCACTAATTTAAGCAAAGGATATTAATGGTTCTATCAGAAAGAATTCTTGAGTAAGGCTGTAATTAGCTATAAATTGAAGGGCTACATTTAATCTTAGCTTCTCCCTTACGAACTTCTGCCAAACCACAAAATTTTGGAAAAAGTTTGAAAGCAACCAGATAAGGAGCCTGTAAAATATGAACACACAGAATCAGAGGAATTTCCTTTATTTATATATATTTTTCTACACCCTTTGTTGGACCTCTTAGTCTACAGACTTCTGATCAATTTATTTTGGTGGACTCAATGGGGACAAGAGTCTGTAACTATTTTCGAAAACAACAGATAGTTTATTCTGGAAATTCCTGGATATACAGACACTTTTTCTGAATGTTTAAAAAGCTCATGGAAAAATTTCCCATGAATGAAGTGGGGCATAGCAGACTATTCACCTTGCACTGCTCAGGAAGTGCAGTCCTCTTAAGATAGAAGTGTCTGCTGTGTTGTGAAGTTCTCGTACAAAGTAATTCATCTAAAGAAGCAGCATTGCTTCTGTAGTATTCTCAACAGAAAAAGAATCTTGTGTTTGAACATCACCATAGAGTAAAAACAGAGTCAGGTGCTTGACTGGTAAGCACTTGAGGTTTGGGAAGAAAGTGGTATTAATTTACTACCAAACTTTACTCATTTAATAGAAGAATTCATGGTCTGAACGCATTTTACAGTACCTTTGGACATGTTTTCTTCTCATGGTAAAGAATTGTTCCTTGCATTAAAGGATTGCTTTAACATACCTTGCTTTGTTTTGATTTTATTCTCTATCATTCCTATACGTAACGTGAGACAACACTAAAATGGCTCAACCCTAACAAAACACGGCTTACTCCACAAAGCACTTACAGCCCTGGCATTTCTTCTCCCATTCTGGGGGTACGCGACCTATGCATGGCTTCACAGGGGCATCGCTGCTGGTGGGACCAAGACATTTTCACCTCAAATGGGATGAAAAAAACACCAACGCAACACGATGTGTTCGCAGAAGCCCCAGGAGAAGCTGGGCTGTCAAGTCATCTGGGACAGCAGACATACTGTCTCCATACTCAACTAAACGCCTCCATTGGGAAAAGAATTACAGCCAGTGCATTTTTAAGCCCACGGCAGGGGGGCTGTGAAGCTACCCCCTTCGCTACGCTGGCATGCTCGTTCGGGGGGGGGGTGGGGGTGAGGGGGCTGCTAGAGCAGAATGCAGAGCACATGCAGCAGATACTGGGACACAAAGGTGGGTCCCATGCTGGGGGGGTGGGGAGTGCATGTCCCATGCTAAGGGGGGGCACAGCCCAAGGGAGGGGGCGTCTGCATTCCATGACGGGTGCTGACCCAAAGGGGATCACACAAACCACGCTGTGGGGAGCAGCACGACCAAAAGTCGGGTCCACATCTCACACGGGGGGGACGGGACGGGGGGCCCACACGGGGGAGGACCATGAGCCAAAAAAAGGGGGGGGGGCTTACATCTCACACCGGGGGGGGGTACGCGACCCAAAACGGGGGGCCTACACTGGAGGGCATGAACCGAAACGGGGTCCACATCTCACACCGGGGGGGTGTGGCACAACCAAAGGGGAGTCCCACACGCGGGGGGCGGGGGAGGGGGGGCTACATCCCACGCAGCATCCGAGCGGGCGACCCCAATGGGATTCAACGCCCACGCCCCCCAACCCATTGCGACACGGGGCGGGGGAGGAGGGGGGAGTGTGGCCGGACTGACCACGCCCCCGGGCATAAAGGGGCGTGTCCGGGTGGGCTCGCGGAGCAGGGCTCCCCGGGGGAGGGGGCGTGGTCTCGAGCCCGCGGGGGGCGTGGCTCCCCTCCCCCTCTCCGCCGGCTGGGAGCGCGGAGCGGGCGGTAAACGGGAGGGGGGGGGGGGGGGGGTGTGAGAGGGAAGGGGGCCGCGTCTCCCCGTTAACATGGCCGCGGCCTTTTCCACCTGCGCCACATGGCGTTGGCCCTCCCTCCCGCGCCCACCACACCCCGCGCTTGGCGACGGGAAACAAGAGCCGCCACCAACGTCCCCTCAGACCGTCGGGCCTTGAAGCACCTACCCGAAGCCATGGCGGCGGCGGCCGCTAACCGGGCTGAGGGAAGAGGCGGGGGGGGGGGGAAAGAAAGAAAGAAAGAAAGAAAAAAAGAACGAGAGAAAGAGAGAGAGAAAGGGCGAGACCAAGCGCCGCGCCGGCCGCGCGCACACTGAAGCACCCGCAGCTCGCGCGGACTGCGGGGCCGGGCAGCCAATCGGCGCGCGCGGCGCCTACCACTCGTGCGGGGAAGTTGGGGGGGGGAAGATGGGTCGTACCAACTTACGGCGGTCAGAGGGGTGGGCGGAGGGTGCTCGGCGCTGTACGGGCGTGCTGGGTTGTAGGAGGCTGTGCAGGGAGGCCGGGAGTGGCTTAAAAGATTAGATTAGTTTAATTAATAAACAGGCAGGGTACGGTAGGAGTGCCGAGAGGGAACCGGGGGGGCCGCTGGTGCGGAAGGCCGGGCGAACGCCCGGCTTTCCGCACCAGCGGCCCCCCCGGTTCCCTCTCGGCACTCCGATTGTGCATCATCATTTGGGCCTGAGGATGTTTCAGGCTTTCCAAAAAAGAATTCACCATGCCAAAATTAACAGCAGCTGGGGGGGGACGACCGAGAGGGAAGAAGTCCTCGCTATGCTTTGGGTGTGTGCAGCCAGGAAAAGAAGTGAGGTGCTAAGAGAAAACATCCAAAATCTGGGTCCTAAGGAGGAAAAAACAAAAACCAAACCAGGTTAGCCAGGGTTTCTGACTATCTTAAAAAGCCAAATATTGACTTGGAGAATGGCTAAGAAAAGGGATCGTGATCTTGGGAAGCAAGTATATGAAACAAGACATTGCTTCAGAAAGGAAGATTAATGAGGAGTGAACTGAAATGACAGCAAAAACAACGTTGATTATTTCATCTGATTGTTTTTGAGCAGTCATATTTCTTGTTTCAGATCAAGCTACCTTCTTGCAAGAGCTAGAGAGGGCAAGTTAACCATTGCACACTTTCTGTCTAGTGACAGTCTGCGCATGCATCAGCTGGGGAAACAGCAAGCGCTGTGAGATTTTACCCTGGTTTTTATTTTTTAAAGGCAGCGAAGAGCATTCTCTGATTTCGGCTGAATGGATTGACCAGATCTGCAAATAAGTTGGGCTGTTTCTTTCCCCCCTGGGTGTAGCAGCGGGAGGCAAATCCCACTGCCACAGCCTAAAATAAGTTTCTGCAAAACAAGCAGTGACTAGAATGGTTAATTAAAAAAAGGGGTTGAGCTCTCTCCCTGTCTTTCGGTTTCCCCTTGAAAAACTTCAGTTCTTCCAGCCGTGACATCTTCTCCCGTGCTGTTAGTCTTCCCATGCCTGCGACAACCTGGGACCTCTCACAAAGGCTGCCTTTGCCATGCTCTGTTGGGATTAGGGCAGATCCCAAACAATGCTTCATAGGCAGGGGCAGGGCAGGGGAGGTGGGGGGATCTTTTGCTCTGCATAGAGCCTGTCAGTGTCTTTACATTCCTCAGAGATTGAAGGATTCTCATAAATGGAAGATGGCATTAACTGGGACAGAGAGACAAGCTGACGTGTCTGTTTGCCTGCTGATAGGTCTGTGCTGTGCTCTCCCGTTGCTCCCAACCAAAAACTTTGAAGCTGGGCTGGGAAAAAGATGTCAGACTCTAAACCCCTCTGCTCATCACCCTTGGCTGAAAGAGATCCCAGCTGCTTCAAACACTTTCTCTACTTTGCAAAATCAGAGGGGGTGTGGGAAGATGTGTTTCTTCTGATCCTTCCCATGTAGACAAGACCTCACGGATCTCTTGTTATACCTGAGCCAGCAGCCTGCGACTGGGGTCGTATCTGGAGGAGGAGCCGGTGGCAGGGGAGCATTTCTGCCACATAACTGTTCTTGGCGAGCGGGATTGTGTCCAAGCACCAGGAGCTGGGCAAGAGGAGCCACATCCTCCGTTCACTGCTGGGGCCTCTCACCGCCCTTGGAGTAAAGCTTCTATTTCTCCCTGCTTCTCACTTTTTTCCTGCACATCCCTCTGCTCACGCAGCAGCTTCTCGGGGCGAGGGGCTCCCATGTCAGAGCATCTCTCCATCTGCCACTTCCCTTCAGGCAGTGGGGTGTTCAGCCAGTGAGTGCACAACGCTGTAGACGAACAGCAAAGTTGATGCCGTTTCAGCAGGTTTAGCCTGGTTTGTAATGCACTGACATGGAGGAGGCCTGTCTTTGCGCATCCCCTCCATTTCCACCAGCGCGGGTGGGCAGACGCAGCTCCGGTGCGGGCGCTCCTCTCCACCTCCATCCCTCACACCTGAAGGGAAACGCCTGGCCCTTCCGAGCAGCCTAACCCCGCGCCACGGCAGCGGGGAGCGGACGGGGGTGTCCGGGGCCCTCCCGGCTCGGTGGGACCGGCAGGGCCTCCCGCACCCCGGGCGGGCTGTGGGTGGCGGAGGGCCGGCAGTAACC
The DNA here is from genome assembly GCF_947461875.1 of Haliaeetus albicilla. Classification (NCBI taxonomy): domain Eukaryota; kingdom Metazoa; phylum Chordata; class Aves; order Accipitriformes; family Accipitridae; genus Haliaeetus; species Haliaeetus albicilla. The sequence goes on from NC_091491.1 coordinate 7,767,628, forward strand.
CAGCCTGGGGCGGGCTTCCAGCGATAGCTCACACCTCTTCCCGGGGATATTTTTCCCTTCTGGAAAGAGAAATAATAATAATTAAAAAATTTTTCAAAAGGGGGGGGGGGACCTAAACACCTCCCGCCCGTCTCCATGGTAACGGGGGCGCCGCAGCGCCTCGCGTTGCCACGGCAACGGTCCAGGCCTTCCGGCGGCGGCCGGAAGCGGGGCGGTGCGCGGCAGCATGGCGGCGGGGTGGGGGCGCCCGCCGGCCGCCGTTGCCCTGACGCTGCTGCTGTCGCTCGGAGCTTCCGCGCCCGGGCTGCTGCCGGGAGCCCCCGCCGCCTCCTCCTCCGCCGCCTCGCTGCGGCCCGCCGCCCTCCGCGCGGGGGAAGGTGAGCGGGGGTCGCCGGGGTGGAGCAGCCGCCGCCTCCTTGGTCCTTCCGCCTCGCCGGCCCCTTGTCCCCGCGTCGGTCCCCCGTTCCAGGCCTTTCCCGAATCCCCCACCGAGCCTTTGCTTCCTTCCTCTCTGGGCCTGCCCCGTGTCCTGCCCTGAGCCCCTTGGTCCCCCCCTCCTCACCCCCCATTTCTGGGCACTTCCTCGAGTCCCTCACCGAGCCTGCTGCTCCCTCCGTGGCCCGCCTCTCTGGGCCTTCCCCATGACCCGCACTGTGCCCCTTGCTCCCCCCTCTCTAGGCACTTCCCCTGACCTGCACCGAGCCTGCTGGGCATCCATCTCAGCCCCCCTATAGCAGGCTGCTCTCCCCTCCGTCCCCATCTAGGGCCCTTGACACTATACAGAGAGGGCGTATGCTGTTAGGAGCTTGAGGGGTTTGTTTTCCTCAGTCCCTGTGGTATTCCCAAAATTATTTTTATCACACTTTTAATTCCCATGTTCCTGCTTGCCCCCGTGCAGCGATTTCTTTGAGCAGTCCAGTGCTGAGCTGATGGGTGAATTCCGCCATCTCCTCGTATGTCTCCAGGGGGACGGTCAGGTTGCACCAGGTTATGCCCTCGACTGCTGTTTTCCTGGCTATGGGACTGAGGTTGATGGGAGGGAGATAGAGAACTCTGCCTCAGTCCTCACTGAGTGCCCAGGAGAACAGCTAACCACAGAGCCTGGGAACACTTCTAAGGTCTGATAACCTCCAGGCATTTTTTGTGAGAAAAACCAGCCTTCTAGCAGTTTAAGAAGTGTTTATCTTTTGAGAAAAATCATAGTTACCATAACAGTTGTTTTTATATCTCTTGCCTTCTCTTTAATGAGACTGAAATTTACTACAGATACTCTTGCTTTTTTCCAGGCAGCTTCCCAGGAAGTAGCAAGAGTCAGTCCATATGTCTGCGATACCCAAGATAGCACTTGTTTTAACTCTATTTGGTTATTTATGCCTGGTTTTAAAGGCCTCGAGTTCCTTCTCTTCTACACCAGGATAGAAATGAAAGCTATTAATTAATCCTGTAGGCTCACTCTCCCTCTGCTCAAGCATGTCATTGTAGTGGTTTAAAACAAATTCATTGCTGCCTCTGCCTTTCTAATATGCTGGTGTGCTCAGTTCACAGGTTAGTTACCTATATCTTTGTCTACGATGACCTGATATCCTTGACCTGCGGTGCCATTATCATCTGGTATTTTGCGGGCAGCTTTGAGAAGAACGTTGGCACTGTGAAGCACTGCTTCCTCACCGTCGCATTTGCCGTCCTCTCCGCCCTCCTGTACCTCTTACTCGAGACCATTGTCTCGAAGGTGTCAGCGGTGGAAGATGCCAGAGGATTCATGCCAGTAGCTTTTGCTATGTTGGGTGTGTCCACCACCCGCTCACGGATGAAGAGGACTCTGGTTTTTGGGGTTAGAGTTCCAGTGGTGCTGATGCCGTGGTTTATGCTTTGCATAGCATGGTTTATCCCCCGCTCTTCTCTCTTGAGTAACCTGTGTGGGCTTCTAGCTGGGGAAGCCTGTATCCTTTCCACATGCGAAGCCCTGAACCAGAGTGGGATCGCTGGTTCACGAGGGGGAGGGCATGCTGTGGTTCTCATTGCTGAGATGCATAGGCTTGCACTCTTGCTCTGCATTAAATTCTCACTGGCTTTGCCGGTCTCATCACACCCAGTTCTGCATTTGTTTTTCACCTCGGGCTTCTGCTTCTCCTGTGGCTTTAGTGCACGCAGAGAACATGGAGCTGAGCAGGGCGATGGTCTGTGAAGATAGCGCTGGGTAAAACTGGGAGAATTCTCCAGGGAAAGTGGTTTGTGGCCAGACTGGAATTGTGTGTGGCTGTGTCAGAAATGAGTGTGTTTTGTCTGCAGTCCTCCTTAACATGCTGCTGACTTCAGATGGTCTTGGCTACTGTTTCTGCTTGGATTTTCCGGAGTCGGTGGGCACTAAGCTGGACCGGGTGCTCCCTTTCAGTCTGATAAAGAGGATACCAGGGCTGAAATATATCCCAGGGTCCTTAGCAGAGAGAAGAGCCTTTGAAAGCAGCAAGTAAGTACAAGAGTTCCTGTGAAAATATTACAATATAGGGGAATTTTGAGGTGTAAGTGGAGGCATTAAATTGCCTTTAAAAGCTGTATTGTGCTTGTTGTGTTCATAACCTGAGTGTTGGGAACATACTGACCCGTTAATGTTACACTGGTGACATTACTGTGACTAATACATTATCACACATTAACTCAAGCACGTCTTTCACTGAAAGCTAAATTGAGGTGAAAGACCTCTCATTTGCTGTAAGGGCAGTGTGTACACATGCAAAGGTATTGCAGCTCGGCTGCCATGAAAGTTAAGTTGTGCAGTTTTGCCCTAACATTAGGACTTATGGCATTTGTTTCTGGCTGTATGGCTCCCTGGGGCATGATCTTTATCTTTCTTTGCCCCACCTCACCTCCCAGGAATGCTGTGAAGTGAGTTGTGTCCAAATTTATGTAGGAGCAGAGCATTATAAATTAAAGATGTCACTTACGAAGTTCAATGTAGACCTTTCAATGCATGTTTTCAGTGTCAAGACAAGATTGCTTTACCGAAAAGAAACCTTGGGGCCTGTGGCTGGCATTCAGGAATGGTTCTAAGTTTGTGTATGTCACAAGCTGTGAGAACTCGCTTGTATTCTAAAAAGCTTGGAAATGTAGGTCAAATTTTTCCCTATTTCGTCATTTCAGTTTCACAGAGGAAGGATAGCTTTCTATTAAGGGTTAAATTCTATGTATTGTTTAAGCCATCAGCTCACTGTAAAGTGTTCTTTGAAGTGGAAGCACTCCCAAGTGTTTGCGTCTGCCCTTACCCATGGGGAAACCATAAAACAAACCCTTGCCTGCAGCAGGAGCATACCCCAGATCCATTAGGGCACTCAAACGTGTGAGTGCTTGCAGGAGAGGCCAGGCAGATTCGGCAGCATTTGTATTTTTACTCTCTCCCTTCTGTGCAAGTGCTGCTTTTGGGAGGAGGGACTGTCTCACTGCATGCTGAGCCTGTGTCTGCATCAGCCTAATGCTTCTGCTAATAACTGTTGCGGACAGCATCTCTGCTCTGTGTCTAAACCTGCTTTCTTTAGGTGAGATGACATAAGTAGACTGTTCTGGCTCAAAGGTATTTACATAAACATTTGACTATCAAGCAGGACGTGGGAAGGTGTTTCTAGGATGTTTCCATTTCTGCAGCTAAATTTGCATGTCTTTGTGTCTTGGACACAAGTTCTACATGTGCTTCTGAGGCTTAATTTTTATTATTTTGATTCTTATTCCCAAGTAAGAGCTCTTGATGGTTTGGGTTTGGGGTTTTTTTGGTTGGTTGGTTGGTTGGGGTTTTTTTAAATTTTCATAAGACTTCAGGCATCAACTTGCCACCAGATAGGAGACATTTCTAGGAGGTCCAGATTTTGACATCATGTTTGTGTGCACAAACAAAAAACCCCCAAACCAAACCAAAAACCCAAACCCCAAAACCACACCCCAAATAAAAAAAATAAAAAAATCCAAGCCCCAAAAGCCCAGCATGAGCCAGTCTCTTATTCTTGCTGGGAATCTGGCAGTCATGGTCTTCATGAATATTGTCTTGATTCTCAGCACTCATCTTAGTGTTGTGCGTGGGCTGAGCCATACTCCTGAAGTCCCAGAGGCTTTGGCTTCTAGGCAGATTGCCTCTCTCTTGATACGTTTTGGCGGGATGAGTCATGCCTTCTGTTGGCAAAGGCTGTTTCTAGACCTTGCTTCTGAATGATTAATTTTATTTGTAACTCTCTCCTCCTTCCCTTTTTGCTCTATACTCTGGGCTCTTACTCGCACCAAAGGCCTTTATGGCTTCTTGATAAATAACACTTGGCAGCTGTGACTTCTGATTAATAACTTAGCAGACGTGTCGTTCAGTGGAAGGCAGGGAGGATGCGTATGGAAATCTTAAAAGCACATTGCAGTTTGGCTTGCATATTTTTTGCACAAAGAGACTCAGGTCAAGAACCGTGCTTGTTCAGTGGGTGTGGAATTGGGGTGGGGTGGGAGTGGGAACATCTGTCCTGGGAGGCCAGTAAACCTATTTTTACTTAAGTGCTGCTTATAATAAGAGCTTCTCTTGTTGTAGTGAGTCTCTCTGGTGGATTGCAGTGACCTTTCTGAGCACTGGTCAGGAGGAAATCTACCCCCAGGGCACTTCCAGCACTAATTAGGCAATGCCAGTTCTCAACACAGTGTAATCTTCTGTTTTCTTCCTGCCCAGGATTAACCCTGCACCAGGCGCCTACCCCACCCAAAGCTACTACTGCTCTTCGCCTCCAGCTATTCCTGCTTTCCAGATGCAGCACCCTAATGCTCTGAGCCAGGGATTTCAACACAGCTGCGCTCCAGGATATGGCCATGCACCGGGACACGAGGGATCTCAGCATGGCCATGCTGCAGGACACAGCCTCGCTTCTTCCCCCTACCAAGTCAGAGGTGCCTTTGGAGAGTGTTACGTGCAGGCCCATGCTGGAGCCTCGCCTGGACAGTGCTGCCAGCTGGGCAAGTTCTCCCCCCCACAGCACGTGTGTCTGACTGATCCACAGACACCTGCAGGCGTGGGCCCCCTGGCTGGGGTTCAGCAAGCATCAGGGTATCCAGCAGCCACTGTGTCTCCTGTTTCAGCTGAATTTTCAAGAGTGCAGGTGTGCTGATCCTCCAGAAAGCAGCAGGACTCTCATACTGTGGCAGGACCATTGTGTGATGCTCACACAGCAGTGCATTGCTGGCATCTTTGCTGTATCTGGGTGACTAGTGGAATGGGTTGGTAGCTCCAATGTAGGCCATTCCCCTGCCCCCTGGCACAGGCTACTTTAATTATAGTTACTTTATAATTTTTTTTTTACTTTTTGATAATGTAAAAAATGGGGATGGGGACTGTATCACCTCTGTGCGCTTCTCATCCTTTTGGAGTCTTTTTTTCATTGCTGTATTTAGCAGCTGCCTTTTTCCACACTGCCACTAGAGTTACAGTGCATCAGCTCCCTGACTCAAGCTAGGAACCGAATTGTCAAAACCCTGGACTAATCTGGGGTTTAACTAGGCTGCAGCAATAAGGACATGTCCTATCTACACTGAGGCTCTTAGCCTCCTATCTTGTTTACAGGTGTGGTGTAGCTCGGACCCAAAAGAGGTTGAAATCATGGAAACCTTAGTTTATAACTTAATATTTCAGCGGAGGAGGACAGATGTCTGTTCTGCTAATGACTTCTCCACTAAGAGTGTGCCTTGAAGGGGGCTTGTTAAACCAGGGCTGAGGCAAGAGGACAGAATACAGAACACCCTTTTCTGCCTGCCAAAACACAGCTCTAAAATGCTGAAGGTCCTTCTTAGCTGCAATCTGTGCATGCATCAACATGTTGCCTTCATTTTCTGATAGCACTGCACTAGCTCAGCCTGCGTTGCCAGCACTTGTGAATAAGGCAACCTCAGATGCATGCAAAGTAGTGGAAGATTCTTCAGTAGGGGATTTTGGCCATTTGTTGAGCAAATGTATATAAATCCAAGGAGCTGGGAGGGACCTTAACAGTGGGTTAGAAGAATTAACTGGAATGTAGCAATGCCACTGGGGGTGTTCACACTGCTCAGCCTTAGATGTCTCACCCACCAATATTAGCACAATCTCTCTCTCTGTTTTCTTCAGAGCTGGTGGAAAGGTGTGTGGGAGAGGGGAGTTTTCAGCAAGGGATTCAGAGCAGGATGCAGCATTTGGTGCCTGTGGCAGTAACGAAGGAGTTTGGTCGAGTTGGTGGGACTTGAGCTTTATTTCCAGCTGTGTAGCTGCTTTACTGTGCCATGCCCAGGAGGAATCTTCTGTCTCTGTGTCTGTAAATCAGCCAGGATCTCAACTATTGCTCTTGACCCTTTGCTTAGAGGTTTTTTTTGTGCTCAAAAAAAAAAAAAAAAGCTACCTGAAGCACAAAGTGCCATTACTGCTCTTGGAGATGTTCTTGCAGTGACTAACTTGTCCCCCAGAAACTGCAGTAGTCTTGGGGCCCTTCCATGCTATCAGTGAGCCAGGGTCATAGGCAGCATTGGCAGCTGCGTGCTCCAAAGCATGTATGTGTCTCTTTCCGTTTTCAGCGTCTGAAGAAGCCCCGTGTTGCCATACAGCTGCTTATTTCTCCAGCAGCCCTTCTGGAATGACTGCCACAGTTACATGTGACCTCGCAGGGGCTTGCTTTGTGGGAAGACTGAAGTGAATGCTGAGGATTTAGACCTCAGATGCACGTTAGTAAGAAGCTCTGCTCACAAAGGCAGGCACCCCTGGGCAGGGGCTTTCTGCAGGAGGATGCAGCAATTTGGGAACCAGCCTGGAGTTGGCAGCCAGCTCTGTCTCATCCCTGGTTGTTTCACTCCTCCATGGGATCACAGATGGACTTGACTTCATGTTCTTGTTTTTCCTGCTGACAGCAATTGCATTGTTACATGTTTAGTGTGGAACAAAAACAGGATAAGGTGCTTGTTTGGAACTTAAAAGCATGTTTTTAATACCAGGAAAGAAATGCTAGACATAACATTGAAATGTTGATACTCCACTCTCATTAGCGCCTTGATTTTCCTCCTTGTGAGATCCTCCTCTGTAAACCTAGGAATTTTATGACTGTTTTTTTCCAGAAACATGCAGAAGCACAATGAGGACTGGTAGCAATTGCAAATGTTGTATACCTCCAAACTGTAAGCTTGAAACACAATCTGAAAGACAAACTGCTATGTGTCCTGGTTTGCTTTCAAGTGGGGAGCTGGAGCATGCCCCTCCGGGTGGTGGGCTGGGTGTGATGGGGACTGCAGGTCAGGCAGCAGGCATCTGAGGGTGCTAGCTGCGTGCCAGGCTGTTGACAAAGGACGCGCACTGGGGAAGACCGGTACTGCATATTGGAAAACACTCGTGGGGCTGGAAACCGGATATTTTTCCTTTCCAACTCTTATCGGCTGATCTGGTAAGAGATTCACTTTCCCTGCAGAGCCGTCAAAGGGATGGCATGTTTCCAGTGAGTAGATTCACAGCTTTACAGTGGTAAAGGAAGCCCTAGCCTGTAAGAGTCACCGTTGCGTCACTGCTGGCAGTGGGAACAGTCCCAAGCCTGGCTGGTGTGGGGGACAGACAACAAACCCCTTTCCAGGAGGTAAGGTGGGCCCCTTGGTCCTGGCAGTGGGGGGACATGCTCATGCACGAGGGAGCAGGTACCAGCCGTTAGCCTTTCCATGCTGGGACAAGGCAACTGCCACAGCCTTGCAAGTGAGCCCTGGGGATGGGAAACGGTGGGATGGGCACAAAACCACAGTTTGGGTTTTTTTTCTCCTGCTCCCAGCTCTGTCATGAGCTTCTTGGTGACCTTGGCAGATCACTTGCTCTCTGTGATCAGCTTCCACTGTATCCATGGGGCTGCTCCAAGTCCAGCTGCACAACTGCCCTGGTGCCTACCTGTCACTTGAAATGTGTCATTCCTGTGTTCAGTGGCCTTCAGACAGACGTTTGTAGAGATAAAGATGATTTCTAGCAAGGTCTGTTCCCTGCCTTTCCTGAGGGCAGCCGTTTCACAGTGAAATACTGTCATATAAATCAGCTGAGGACCTTCTGCTGCTCCAGCTGTGGAGTCCAACCAAGTCCTAGTTCCCCAGGGCTGGTGGCAAACCCATAACTCCTCATCTGGGGAAGGGAAGTCGCTGGGAAGGAGGGAAGGGGTTGGGATGAGACATTTGCAAATGTGTCTAAGGCTGAAAAGAGAAATTAAATTTGTAAGAGAGGGACGTAAAAATGATCACCTCGTTGGGCTTTGGTATTTGCCTAACTAAGCTCACAGCAATGTTACTGATTGCATGTTGCAATAGCAGGTCATTTCCTTGGAGGGGAGACAGAGAATTAAAGTTTCTAAAGCAGGGGGGGGGAAGGAAACAAAAAAAATCAATAAACTCCCAGTTCAGCCTAGGATGGCTGCCCCTGGGGAAGATGCTGTTCCTGAAGGTTTGTTATTTTGTGCTTCTGGTGGGTTCCCAGTAAAGCCACCACTTCTTTGAAGGTCAGGATTGCTTCTGCCCTGGAGGCAGAGTGCACAGTGAGTCCAGAAAGCCCCTTGGGTTGTCCCTTTTTTCCTGGGTGGGTCACTGCAGAGTGATGAGATTCTGGGGACAAGCACTGGGAGCTGAGCTGGCCGTTCCCCTGCGCTCAGGGCAGTGGTCCTGCTCTGACAGCTCAGTCCTGCTGTGGGATGGATGCTCCAGGAGAGCCCAGCTCCTTCCTCTCCGCTCTTTACTACCCACCATGGTGCGAGATAAAAGGAGTTGAGGTTACGTGGGGAAGCAGAGCCAACTCTAAGCTACATCACCACCCCAACTGGGAGCAAGGGGGGGGTACTGCAGTGTGGGGATGCCCGGCAGGAGACACTGATGTCAGAAGAAAAATGGGTCTGTATTCACTTTCCTGTCGTTCATTCATTTGTGGCAAAGCACACGTGGGCAGACGCTTATCCTGCATCGAGGGCCAGGTTAGCCCTGTGCCAGGGCCAGGATGCTGCCAAACACCACCTCCGCGGCTGTCCCACCGGGTCCCAGCTTGTTTGCCGGCACCGTGGAGGCTCTGTGGCCAAAAGTTCAGTCCCAGCCTGTGCTGGGGATGGAGGAGAGCCGGAGAGGTGCGAGTTCTCACACGCCCCGCGGCAGGTGGGAGAAATACGTGTGGAGGCAAAACACCGACCGAAGAGGTCCCTGTGGGCGGGCTGGGCTGGGCTTTCCTGTGCCCCTGCGACGTTTGGTCTGGGTGTGATGAGAGCCCAGCCCCTTCCCTGCAGGGAACAAAACTGGACGGGCTGTGCCATAATGCCGGTCCCCTCTCTGGGCATCCGATGGGCCCGATGACCCCAAACCATGAACGAACTCTGTCCTGCCATCCCCTCGGGGCCAGGGCAGGCACGATCCCGATGCTGTGGCTGTTCACCCTGCGGGGTACAGTCACGGACCGGGGTCACCCTGGGGAGCTTCTGTGGGATCAATCCCAGAGCCGATGTGGGTGGCAGCAGGTGCCTGGGTGGCCTCACACCCCTGAGCCCTCTGCTCGGGTGCTGTCACGAAAGAGGGTGTCCCTGAAGCCCTGGGCATCGCTGCCCCAGAGCCAGTGCTTTTTGGGGTCGGTGCCCCCTCCTCGCACTCCTCCTGGCCCCTGGGGTGCCTGCCGGTCCCTGCTCGGCCGGCGCAGACTTTGCACCTTCCCCGAAGGTTTTATTGACTCTGAAGCAAGTGTCAACACAGCAATAGCGGCAGGACCATGACCTCGGACGTGCCAACGCCTGGCTGGACGAGGGAGGGGAAGCGGCCCGGGGTGACCCCACGCACGATGCTGGGGGGCCAGGGCCTGGCTGTGGGGCTGCTTGGTGGGGGTCAGGGCAAGCTGTTTTCCTGGCTTCGGCCGGGCTGGGCTTGGCAGAGTCGTGACTCAGCTTCACAAAAAAAGGAGAGAGGAGAGCACCGGTCCCTCCGTGGGAGTCAGGGTCTGGGGGTCGGGGTCGTGAAACCTCCCCTGCTGGGGACATTTCCAGAGCTGCTTCTGCAACTGCCCGGCAGCGGCATCGCAGGCATTATGAGAAAGGCCTCCCCGAAACATCTGAATCATCTGGTTTGCGGTTAAATCAGGAGCGTTCGCTGCCTCTGGCTGTAAGCTGCCCAGGCGGAGCAGCCCCTCGTTTCCCAGGGAGGGGTGGCAGTGACCCACCACCGGGTGCCAGCCTTCATCCCGGGGTCACCCGGCCCCCCCACAGGCCCCACTCAGGGCAGCGGCCTCGGGGGGGGTTTGGGGGGTCCCACACCACCACCACGTGCACCCGGGCACCGCGCACAGCCACGGCCGGGCGTCCTGGCTCAGACAGGGCCTGTCCCCAAAGCTGCTTCGCACCCTGACCCCAAACCTGATCCCACCCCTGACCCCACCTTGACCCCAGTGCTGGCCCCAACCCTCACCCGTCCCCAAATACAATGCTGGCCCCAACCCGACTCCCACCTTGACCCCTGACCCCCTGTTTACACCCCACTGTGACCTCTGACCCCTAGCCCTCTGCACCTTGACCCCCCACCCTCGACCACACTGCACCCTAATCCTAACCCCTCCCCTGCGCCCCCACCCTACCCTGACCTCTGACCCCGGCACCCCGACCGCTCCCTGAGCTCGCTCCCTGACCCCCTCCTTGACCTTTGACCCCAGCACCCCACCCTGCCCCTCATCCCGACCCCGCACCCTCTCCCAGAGCTCCCTGTCCCTTTAAGGCTCCCTCCGCCGGGGCGCGGTGGGGCCGTACCAACAGCGCCTTCGCAGAGGGGGAATATCTCCACGGGCAGGCGCACTCGCAGCCCATTGGCGGGTGGCGGGGGCGGAGCGTGTCCCCCCCTCGCGCGTGTGCCTGAGTGGTGCGAGCCACCCTACGTGCCGGCCGCGCCGGGGCTACGGGGCGCCGCCGCCGACAGGGTCGGACGGGCCGGGCCAGGCCGGGCCGGGGCGGGGCGGTGGGTGCCGCCGGGGGCCGGGGGCCGGGGGCCGGGGACCGGGGACCGGGGACCGGGGACCGGGGGCCGGGGGCCGGGGGCCGGGACCGGGACCGGGACCGGGATCGGGATCGGGACCGGGACCGGGACCGGGATCGGGATCGGGATGTGTGGGGCCGGGGATCGCGGGCGCCCGTGGTGGGGTTGGAGGCTCCCCGGGGGGAACCAGGGCCCTGGGTCTGTCCCTTGTGGCCGAGGAGGGCCGGTCTCGGACACCTGGGTCCTCTGTGATGGAGAGGGGAGGGCCGGCATCCCCTGGTAGGGGAGGCTGGGATGAGTGGGCCCCATGTTCTATGGGGGGACTGGTGTGACTGACTCCCTGTTATTGGGAGGACTGGGATGACTGGGGTCCCCTGTACGGGGGCGGCTGGTGTGAGCGGTCCCCATGTTATTTGGGGGGAAGTTGATGTGACTGGACCCGCTGTTGTTTGGGGGGGGGGGGGGACTGGGATGCCTAGAGGCCCCTTTTATTTAGGGGGTCTGGTGTGACTGAGCCCCCGTTACTGGGAGGACTGTGGTGACTGGGGGGGTACCCCATCATGCCTGGCTCCCCAGGGGCAGGGGGCTAGCCAGCACCCAGGCGGCAGGGTCCCTTGCAGCGGGGCTGAGGCGGGGGCATGAGGCAGGGTGGGCAGCCTGGGAGGGGGGTGCTCCAGGGTGATGCCCGCCCTGTTTTGCTTCCACAGTGCTGAAGGGTTGCTTATACTTACCCCATCCTAGGCTGTTTGTTGCTGGTTAAAAGCTTTCAATGAACTCATTTTTCTGGCGCTTCTCTGCAGAACATTATTCCTGGCGTTTGACACCTTTGCTGAACACTGGTCTGGTTTGCTGTTGTTCTGCCTATTTCTCTTTATAAACTTCTAGGGTGTTGGAAGACTGTTTGCCCCTGTCTTTTGCTGATGGAATTGCTTTGGAGAGTGAAGTTATTCCCTTGGGGAATGTGCTTGTCAAAGGAAATAATGGAACCCCCCCTGTTTGGGAATATTAAAGCTTGAGGGGGCAGAGAAACCTGGATCGCAGTGTTGGGAGTTAGTCATCAGCGTGGAATTGAGTCTTGGGAAGTTGTCTTACTTGCGGGAGTAACCACAGCTGGTGAGGCTTGGAGTGTGCGGTCTGCCAGTGTTTAGACCACAGGTTAGCTTGGCTTAGCTTTCAGAGTGTGAAAAGAAATAGTAATGCTTAGTGGAATGCATATAGAGAAGAGGGATCACTGAGGTTTTCTGCCTGATCTGAGTGAGTCTGGAAAACTGAAATGGGTTTGTACTTTTGCAGCTCTTTTTAAAAAGCAGAAACATATATCCAGTTGAGAAGCTGGAAAAGCACAAGGAAGGATCATCTCTCTGTTTCTAGATACTGAAGGCAAAACAGTGCTAGTGTTGGTGGGGGCATCCCTTCTTCCATAGTGCTTTATGCTTTGTGTGGACTGTAGTGAGGATTTGTGTGACTTAATATTTTTTGTTAGCCAGCAGAGCTGTGCTTAGTGGGGTGCACTGATGCACTCATCCCTTTTGCTAGGTAGAAGGGAATGTGCTTTCTTCCAGTATTTCTGTAGTTTTCTGAGAAATCCTGATGAGCCGTTGGGCACATGCAAAGCCAACTTGCAGATTACTCTGCTGCAGATGAGGAAATTGATATTTTGTTGAGGAAGGGCTGGTGAGCCAGACCCCTCCTGGAGAACCTGACATTGTCCCAGTACAGCTGTCAGTTTTCCTTCAGATGCATCTTGTGCTGGTTGATTGCACTGAAACAAGATGTGCACGGCACAGAGCGTCTGGATTCGGAGAGTCCTCTGTGTTGCACGTGGATGTGATGGTGCACAAGAACTATATTTGCTAAACACTTTCTATAAAGCAGTGAAGAAGCAGGGAGGATACTGGTGCTACAGGAAAAAAAAATTGACGCAACTGAGCACTTTCTTTTAATCTTCACCTTACATCTTGCAGAGTAAGGTGAAGAGTGGGCAGGAAGGAGGAGGTAGTGTCATACAGCTGGCTTAACCCTCTGTTAATTTGTCCTGCTCTAACTGACAGAGTAAAACCTCTTGCTTTGTCATTACTTTGCAGTTGCCTCCTGTTCAGTCAATAATCTCGAGATGGTGCCTTCTGGGTAGCCACGGTTGAGCAAGTAAGTGCCTTCTGCAACTTTTATTTTGTTTCTTCCAAAGCAGCTGGAGGAGCTCGACGGGGCCATACGACCAAAACTCCTTGTCTTGTTTTGAGGGAGGCTTTCCCTGCTGCTCGCCGCCGTTCGTGCTGGAGCTCACAGGCCCCGTCAGCGCTTGCTTGCAGAACCGTAGGTGCAAGGTAACCTCTTTCTTTTGAGCATCGCAGGTTGTGGAGCATCTGTGGGTGCAGTTGGGTTTGGGGAGGGCGGCTGGCAGTGAGAGCTGACAGGCCAGGAGCTGGGAGCGATGGTTTCTTTACCTAGTTCACCCGCTGCAAAAGTGGCATGTGGAACTGTGTCCAGACTGAAATCCCATTTGATCTTTACTCTCTCCTTTGGCTGTTGTGACGCAGCCAAGATAATGTGTTTGCTTGATCCTGAAGGACTAGGGAAAAGGCTTCCCTGCTCAGGTCTGCGCTCCTGCCATGTCCTCCCAATCCCTTTCCCCTGATATAAAAGAAAGCCACCTGGCAGTTACCTCTGCTGACACTGAGCTTTGTTCGTTTCCTGACATGGGCTCTCCTACTTCTAAAAAATTTGTAGAACTTGCATAAGTTGCTTTCCTAAAGTGATCTTTTGATCCGAGTGGTGAGATTACTTTATACACACTATTGTTGAGAGTGAGTCATGAGCCCTCCAGTGACAGGTGCACCTCTGCCAAGATTGGTTTTTTATAAAGTTTGAAATTTCATATGTCGGAACAAATAATTACAGGCTGCTTGTAATCTCTTGTTGCTTCTCCCCAAGTGAACATTCAAGTCAATTGTGTGCTGTTGATCGCTCATGGAGTCTGGAAAGAGCGAAAGAGGAGCGCTTGTATTTCCAGTGGCTTCTCTAGAGCCACAGATCCAAAGAGTGACTGAGTTTGACCTATAGTGGCAGATTACGGTGGTATTTTTGCTTAATTACCAGCCACTTCTAGGCCTGCAGTTATTCCTTTGCAAGGAATAGAGTTATTGACTCATTTTCCTTTCCGTTCTCGCTGTATGGAGTAGAAGATGGGGAGGTTCAGAGTTAAAGACGGGGTTGGATTTTTCTCCTTGGAAAATCTGGCTCTGGCAGCGCATGTGCAAGTCTGTCAGGAAGGTTTAGTAACTAGCTTGGGGAGTTGGTAGGTTTGTCTTTGCGGTGCTGGCAAGTATGCTGGATCTTGCTGCATGGTTGCTTGTGAAATGCATCTGTTGACTTGCTTTCATGGGTCGTTGCTAGCATCTCTCAGTTCGAGCTAACTCCAAGCTTTGGAAGAGCAAGCTGATAAAATGCCTGCAAGGATTGTGCAAGCCCTGGTTGTGTAACAGGGCTGTATGCGTAGCCACTGGAGGTAAGAGGAGCAGTTTGTGTTACAAAGGGAAAGAAAAATCCTGTGTCAAGTATCTTCTGTTTATGTTGACGGTACTGGAGTGGGAGTATGGAGTTGGAGAGCTGCAGTTTTTGCAACTCAGGGTCAGCCTTTCAGCCTGTGACCCCACTTACTCCCTGCCTGACTTGTCTGTTGTCCTGTGGCCTGGTGTCCCTTTTCGGCACAGGGATACCTGCTTTGGATACTGGATTGATGTTCTGGTGTCTGCTGGTGCACGCGGTTGTGTGTGATTGCAGGGGACTGGGCTGGGTAGCGGTCTGTATTTCACAAGTGTTCAAGAAAGTAAAATCCAGCTCAGATTGCCTTGCCCATAGCAGGCAGGGAGCTTCATAGGGTGACTGCACACACTTCTAATAGAGCAGCCAGATGTGGAGCCTGGGTCTGGGACCAGGAGGACAGCTCTCTTGCTGAGCTACCACGTGACGTAAGGATTGTGCAGTAACACCTCCTTCCCTCACAGCAACGTAGGAAACAGGCATGTAGTGTCTGAAAAGCTCTCGCATCCTCAGAGGAAAGCTACCTTATAAATACAAAATGTCCTGGTTCCATACAAACAGTGCTTGGTTTTCTTTAAATGAATAAATCCCCCAAACATACTGCTCTGATTGGAGGTCTTTACAGTTCTTAAACCTTTGCAGGATCTATTTAACCATGTGTCTCTGATGCTTTTCCAGCTGTCAGTTTCAATGGAAACCTTCCAGATGAAAAGGGGGTTGAGGGTTTTGCTGTCCAAACTCTTCCTGGTGGAAGAGGTCAAAGTCTGTGGCTGCCAAACCTGTCCATAGTGCTCCCCTCCCTGTAGTGGCTGCAGGCAAAATCACGGCTTGTCACACAAACCCTCAACAAATGCAGGCAGGGGCTAAGCAAATGGCCTGTTTGGGGAAAGTGAACTTCCACCTGTGGCAGCATTGGGTAAAACACTTGCAGAAGAGGCTGCTGAAAAAATACCGTATTTCCCTCTTGATCTTAAAAAAACATCTTCAGCAGGAGCTGAACCATGCAAAATGCATGCCTGAATGGGTTGCCTCTGAGATTTTGCAGCATAGCCCTCTGAGCTGTTGGTTTGACTGAGTAGTGCCTACAGTAGTTGGTAATAAGGTGGTCTAAAACTCCTGCAGACTTGTCCCAACTCCTGAACATTGGTGGTGTTGAGACCCCTGTTCCTCTCTCAAACAATGCCTGAAGTGTGGTGCTCTAAATTTGTCCCTCCCTGGGAGGGGAGGGTGCGGAACAGTATTAGCAGGGGGTTCAGTTTACCTGCCATTCTCAGGTTTTGTTTATCCTGTAGTCTTGAACACTTGTTTTTTTGTGCTGGCTCATGTTAATCTCCGTGAAGGAAGGTGTTCAGGTGCCTAAGCTGGTGAGATGCCCCACATCCTTGTTTAAAGGTTGAGAGACGGGCTTTTATCTGGTGAAAGAAAGTGTGCAAATTCAGTAATTCTGGGTTGCTTTCTTTTGAGGCAACTTGGCAAGTTTGAATTCATTTTTGTGTTGGATAATACTTGATAAGTCCTTTTGTTCAGCGTACTGGGCTTACCACATAGCCCTACCTTGGTATACCCATAGCGTAGAGTTGCTTTCTGCCTCAATAAAACCATTCCTCTTGTTGTTCTCTTCCTTGCTTTTACAGCTGCTCTGCTGTCCTTGAATAAGGACCTATTGGCCAAAAAAAAATAACATGCAAGTGTGACAGTGAAAGCTCAAATATGCCGTGTTTCAAGCTCCAGACTGACTGATGCACGCTCCACATGTGTCTCATGCCTAAAATAGAAGTTCTGCCGACGTCTGAGCCGGTGTGTCAAGGTCTGGCTAGAAGAGACCTTGCACAGTGAGAGTAATTTGTTCTGTTTCACCAAAAAACCAGCTTTGAGTTGGGTGTGTGTTTCTTACCCCTGCTCGAGGTGCTGCTGCAGCCAAGTCCTCTGTTTAGGTGGGGGGTTCCAAGTTGCTGGAAGTGACGAGAGGCCCACGGAGAGTCACTTTCCCAGTATTGCGTGAAAAAGAGACTGCTGCTTTCCACCCTTCTTTACTGAGCTGATGGTGGTTAATGGGAAGTTGTGGGATGTGCTGGGATGTTTTTTTACGTATGTGGGAAGAAAGTGATACAGAAGTGCTAGGCGTAGTGAGCCTTCATGCGTAGTGAAAGCTAAACCTTGTTGTTGTGGGCATTGGTGAAAGTCAGCCCTGGATCACCGCTTGTTATTGCTGTGATGAGGAAAGCATGCCTTTGGCTCACCATGTGCAGCGGCCGCCCTGTTTCACAGCGAGCCCCAACACTGGTGCTCGAGCTGAGGCTGATGGAGCGAGGAAGCTGTGAGGTCTCCCACCATGCCTGCTTTCCCCAGCGCAGCCCCCAGGAGCCCAGGAACTCGCCTGTAGTGTGGTCCCACGCAAAGCAGGGAGCCTGTGCAGACCAGACCAAGCACAGCCACTCATCTGGGCGGACCAAAGGCCTCTTACTGAGAGGAAACGCGATCTCTGCGCGGCAGAGCTGCAGAGAAAAGGCTAATCCAAGGGCTGTTGAAGGCAATGTTAAATAACCTGGATCTGAGTGCCAGCTTCAGTGGTCCGCTTTTGTTTTGGAAAGGACCACTTTTCTTGCCAGGTCTCCTTTTACTGAAAAGGAAGGGAAAAAGAGCTAATTTGAGACTTGTTGAGGCCAGTAACTGGCACAGGCTGATGTAAACAGAATTTCTTATTCTAATCGGTTGCATTCATATCCGAAGAGGAACAAGAGAAATCTGGTTTTGCCCCAAGGGTCTCCTGGCCTAATACCACACACTAGCATGCAGGAAAGTCTTCACTGCAGTGAGATTCAGAAGAGACTGGGCACAGAAATCTCTGGTTTAAAACTGTAGGGTTTTTTTGTGAGGCTTCTTCTTGAGGCTGGTCATGTCCCTGATATGTGTTGTGCCATATGCCATGCCGTGCAAGGATGGTCAGCACGAGAGAAAGGGTGATCCCAGGGGCAGGCCAGGCATGTGGTGGGGAGGGGGGTCTGGTCATGGACACCCTCCTGCACCTAGGGAATTCAGGTTGGTCCCTCTCAATCAGAAAGATGGCTGTGGCAGATCTTGTGGTAATGCTGACATCCCCAGCTGTGCAGAGCTTCCAGTGCTAGAAATTGGCACAGCTGTGTTTCCGCTTTGTTCGCTAATGCAATGCAAGTGCTGAGTCAGTGACACGAGGGTCATCATCATGTGGCTGCAGAGAGCAAGAAGAGTGCTCCGCCAGGTTGGCTCTGCCAGCAGTGCCCCTTTGTCCCCTTCCCTGGTGCGGCTGTGCAGGGCTTTTACTGGGAGTCTGACTTGAGAAAGCCAGTCTGAAAGAACCGGTAGCTTTTTGAGTGTGTGCTGCTGTTAGATGTGGTGGTGACTTGCATGGATTCCCGTTTACAAGAAACCAGAAGGCAGTCCTTTGGTAAGTGTCCTTGCTGGGTGTGAATGGGGTGGCTAGCATGGAGGAACTGGGCACTGCGGGGCTTGTGTTGGCGGCGTGATGGCGTTGCTGCGCGATGTGTGGCGAGCTCGTTCCTGCAGGCATGGTTTGACTTCAGACTGGCTACCTGGTGTCCCTGCTAGCATCTCTCTGAGACAGCCTGGACCTTGCTGTGGGCTGGGCAAGGCTTGGCTGTCTGCGCCATGCTGAGCATCCTTTGAACGGTGCCTGGCATTGGTGCGAGGGTTGGGTGACAGTGGCTAATGGCATTGCATGCGTTCATGTCACTCAATTCCTCATTTGACTTGGTTGTCACAGATTTTTGTCCGCACGTACTGCAAAATAGAGCTGCTGCCTGCAGCTCCTGTGTTTATCTGCAGGTGTCCAAAGAGTGCTGCTGCCGCTTGGTTCCCGTTAGGAAAACTGGCTGTTTCAATAAGCTCAGGGCCATGGGAGATGGGGGTGCAGCCTCTGTACTGCCCCATGCCAGGGCAGGCAGAGTCCATAGGGCACAGCAGGATTTGTGCCTATCACTGTGTGGGTGTACAGGGATTGTGGGGAGCCCTCTCTGCTGTGTTGAGCTGAACTCGGGGGCTTCTTGGTGCTACAGGTTGTGATCAGCTGGAGCCTGGGGATCGGGTTATTGGAGGTGGGAGCAGTGAGCAGCCCGGGCCTGTGCTTGGTCAGCAGTCTTCCTTCTCCTTTCCCTCTCATGTGAGCAGGGCTGATGCTGTGGGTTGTGGCGTGGTTATGAAGGCACAGGGCTAGGTCACTCATTTTTGGAGCAAGAGTCACAGGCTGCAGTCCTGATCTGGGACCAGGAAGCCAAACTGTCCTGAGATACTTGAAACTCATCCCAAGCATTTTATAAATAAAAGGCTACTTCAACTCAAAGAGCCAACTTCCTGCCCAGATCGACAACTTAGCTTCAGAGACAAGGCTTTTTGGTCACAAGAAGATGCTGCAATGTGACTTGGAGGAATGTCCTTGTATTTGGCAGAAAGGGAGACCTCCCAGCCATGTTTCATGACTATGATGCTGTGCCTGCCAGCTGGAGTTGAGGGCTGCAGCGTGCTTTTGGGGGCATCTGCTCCACCATCTCCTAATGCTGCCATTGGCTGTGTGCAAGAGAGGGGAAAGAATGGATCTCTTCGGGTTGCTGATCACTTGGCTTTTAAGGCACTCCCCATCCCATCTTGTTTGTTGTGATACTATTTTTATTTATATTTTAATTTTTTTAATGCTATGATGTGATAGCACCTTTTGTCCACGTGGAAAATGTGGGGAATTTGAGGATGCCTGACACTGACAGTGCTTCCAGTCCTTTGCTTGAGATGTGCATGAGACGTAGGAATATGGTTTTTAATATGAGAAGGAAGTGCATCTGTTTGGCAGCATGGAGATGTGCAGAGAGGGTCCCCGGTGATTTGAATGATTGCGAATCAAGCAACTTCCCAGGTTTAGAAGCTGCATTCAGAAGCTGAAAAGCTGCGCTAAAATATAGCATCACTTGATTGCAATCTTTCAAAATGTTGTGACTTTTCTGTGTGACATAGGTGCCTCACATCTCGGCTGAGACTGGTTGCTTTACACCAGATACTGTGTGCATAAACAAGGATCCAGGAACTGCAGCCATGATTTAAAAAAAAAAAAGGGGAAATGGAGGTCTGTCTTGTCTTGATTGAAGACATAATAAACAATGGGCATAAAGTAACTACCTTTGAAACTGGTGTCAGGGGAACTTTTACTTCTGCATCATAAATTTCTTTTCCCCTTTAAAACCCTGATCTGGTTCTATTGGGGTCCTTCCAGAGACTGCAGGATTTCCAGGATAGCTAAATTCCAAATAAGAGTCAGGTTTCTTTTCACTGGAAGTTAGAAAAGGACACGTATTTGAAAATGAATTGCTGTGAACTTCTGGAAAATAATTGTTACAGCCAACTAGGTCAGACTGAGATAAATTGAGGAATAATCTTCCTGTGCTAGGTGAAGTGAGTTAAATAGTTCCTGAGTTATGACAACTCTTTAAAAAAAGAAGTGTGAGGTCTAATTCCACATCCTTTGCCTTTCTCTTGATATATCTAAGCAAACCTTTTCCTAAGGGTGGGGAGCAAAAAGAAGAACCTGTAGCTGTGATATAGGACTTGAATAACTAAATGTCCAGGACCAGATGGAGCCCATCATCAAAATTAAAGCAGTTCTTGTGTCTTTGGTTCCATCACTAGAGAACAACTGTCCTTCCTTCCAGAGTTAGAGGTCAGTATATAACCTTTATGCTGTGGGACTTGTGAATGGAGAGGGGAGACCAAGCCAAGACTCTGGTCCATGCACCAGACTCATAAGCCTCCAGAAATGGTGCTCTTCCCTCTGGCTATGGGTGCGGGGAGTTAGTGGGTGGTCTGGCTGCTGCTGCAGCTGTAGGGTTCCCCTTTGAAATGCTGGAGAGCTGCAGTGTGGTGAAGGCCAGGAGATAGTATGGCTTCCTCCCCTGCATCTGTCCATGCTGCATTCCTGGGAGCTTCATTCCTGAGGATGCGTCTTTCCAAGGCGTCACTGCTTGGGAGAGCAGACCACCTCCCGAGGCTTCAAAAAGCAAAACCCCTCATGGCTGCTGCTTGTCCCCTCTGTTCTGGGAGGCCAGAAGCTCTGCTGCTTTGGGCATGGCAATAATTGCTGCTGGAGACATAGCCCTCACTTTGCTGATGAGCCCAGGAACTCATTCTCTCGTCCTGTGTAAGGGCAGCTGGCAAATATCCATGTCTGAGCTATCGGCAGCTGGGAGGGGAGTTGCTGTGGGGCCAAGCATATGCAGCCTATAAGCGTTCCACCCTGGGCTGGCTGCCACTCACCAAAGATGTGTCTAGCTTGAAACTCTCCTCCCCATGCAGTTTATTACAAGAGATACTGCTGTGCTTTGTGCAAAGAGGCTTTCCTAGGGCTTGGCTGCTGTGAGTGCTAGATTTGGTGCTCAGAAGGGAAGGTGTGCATCTGCTGCCCCAAACCAGCTTAGTGTGGTCTCCAGCCTTGGTTTTTTTTATGGCTTCCTCTAAGCAAAGGTTTGTCATTACCTTATGTACCATGGGAAAGGGCTTGTCAAGGAAAGTGGGTGAAAGAAAGGCTGTTGCTGAGGATAAACTTACTGACGTGGCCATCACTGCCCTGTATGAGTGGAACCGATCACCCTCATGTAATTTGGGCAATGGAAGCTGGCACTGAAAAAAATGCACCTTGCAGTATTGGAGATGTTTATCGAGGCAGCCTACTGCCTGTGTTCGGGCACTGCTTCCTCCATCTCTTTGCAGAAGAGTTGGGGCCGTGCTGTGCATAAGCAGCAGCTGAGGCTCCCTGGGGAAGCATTGACCAGCAACCCTCAGGGGTTCTTTGCCCCGAGACTTAATGAGCAATTCAAGTGATGAGAGACAGCAAGAACCAAAATTGTGTGTGAGAGGATGGGTCATCTGGCAGTTTTTGATTGAGATCTTCCTACAGATGAGGTGGGGTGGCAGTGACGAGGAGAAGAGCTTGCAATTAAAACTTCTGAGGTTTTACTGGGAGTGAAGGCAATAAACCAGCAACTTTTTTCCCCCTACTGGTTCATTTCCTTGGTGTCAGTTGCCAGACCAGCTCCTTGGTGATTTACTGGAACTGAATAAGGAGGAGGTGAGGCACCCTGCTGGGAGCTGTGCCTTTTTGCCAACTAAGCTCCAGTTGTGGAGGCTTTAACTAACAGTTTAGTCTACAGTTGTACAGAAATAACACACAGCTCTTGCCTGGCTCTGAGATCCAGTGATGGAAAGCCTGTCTGCAAGGCGGGAGGACGGGGTGACCTGCCTGATGGAGAGGAATGGGCAATTTGCTTGTCTGCAGTCTCATCACTCGCATTTTTCTTCCAACTCCCTGCTTAGCGTCATCTCTGGGAACCTAATGCGTGGTGTTTTAGTACCCTTCGTACTACAGTCACTTGCCAAGTTTTCCACCAAATTAAACTTCTTGTGGGGTCGAGAACTAGTTGGGCTGCAAAAGTACCCAGGAGCCCACCCATGATTACTGCCAGGTGGCTGTGGACTTCTCCCTACACTCTGCAGAGCTGCCTTTTATAGCTGGTGGCCTGTGGCAGAGTACTTTCTGTTCTCCAGAGCTGGACTTTTTCTTTGTAGGAGTAACAACAAGGGGTTCTTCTTTGCTGAAGACCTGGTCTCCCTTTTTAGCGCTCCCTAAGCACCACCTTCCCTTTTCTTCCCAACTTGTGAATTCATTAGCATAACCTTAAACTTCAGTTTTCTTTCTCAGCCCAGGCACAGCTTGGAGTTTGCTGCTTCTCTTTCAGCCCCCAGGAAAGCTGTCTGGGAGCTTTTCTCCAGCAGGCACGTGTTTGCTGAACAGGTTAACTCTCCCCACACGGCTCAGCCATGGGACATGTCCTTTCTCTCCAGTGGCACCCCTGCAGCTCTGAATCAGTTTTCTGTGTGCAAGTTCAAATGTCCATGGTCTCCTGGGTTGGCAGGATGCCCAAGTACAAGAAGAGAGTCACTTTGCCCTTACAAATCAAGTTTTGAGTTGATTATCTGTTTGTTTGGACAGAGTGCGCCCTTGTGTGTTGGGAAGATAATCTTGCAATCTGGACTAGGGTCAGAGAAGTTCAGAGCTTTGGCAGAGCAGCAGGAAGGGGTGAGTGATGGGTGGCTTCCCAGGGGAAGGACAGGGGTCATAGGGCTAGTCAGGCACTTCAGGGCTGGGTGCTTATCCTTGCACCACTGCGGACTCTGGGTATGGCCATAGGCAAGTCACAAGTCACTTAAACTCTGCCTTGGCAAGTGGAAAGGAGTAATTCGAGGAGATGGAAGTTAAACTGGGGAAGATAGTGAAGAGGACTGGGAGGTCATCGGCCCAAAAAGAATAGTAAATAGATAGTAAATCCAATCTGCATGTGGAGGTGTATAGTAAATCAAAAGTATTCATAATTTGTGTTGTAATGACCTAATGTGGGGATGCTCACAGAAGTACCATGCCACAGTTCTGCTCTGTGGTTACTAAGCACAGCAGTAGATCTGGGGCATCGCATCACCTTGTGGAAAGGAGGGAGAAAGCCCCAGATCTGTGGCGTGACTGGAAGAGTGGGGTCTTCCCCCACTAACACCCCGTGGGCTCTGTGGTGAGTAAGGGCTTTAGTAAAGGCTGGCCATGAGTCCCTGTTCAGTTTTGCTGGGGTGTTAGTAGGAGCCAGGTTGAGCTCCCTGGCTGGAATGTGGGGCTGCTCCGGTGGTGCTGGCAAAGAGAGAGCAGAAATCACTTCTGATTGATCAGCATGGATGCAACAGGAAGGGAAAAGCTTGGTGGGACAGCGAGATACCTTGGGATGCAAAAGGATCTTGCAGTATTGTGGTGTAAAGCCTTTCTCCAAAGAGTTGGGCTGTCTTGTGCTCCTAGGACTAAAAGTACAGTGAAAAAGCATACTCTTAAGTGTCCCCTAATGCTCTTCTGGTCTTCTGTGGCACTGTGTGACTGCTGGTGTTCATTTGTTTTTCTTTGCTTGCAGTGCCTTTGACCATCATGGGGGATGCTGGCATGGAACCGAACATCTCCCCTCCTGACAACAGCGCACAGCAAGACTCTGCCTTCAGCATGATGGACCTGTTTCTCATCTCACTCATCGTTGGGCTTTTTACTTACTGGTTCTTCTTCCGCAAGAAAAAGGAGGAAGTTCCAGACCTCCCCAAAATGCAATCGGTGTAAGTAACAACTCTCAGACAGCATGGGGTGAGTGTAGCTTTCTGTCTTGCTTATGGTGGGTCCTTGGAGGCTGTGCAGGAGGCTCAGCTGGATTATAGGAGGTCCCCAGGTGAGGGGACTTGGTCCCAAAGTGCATTTCACTCCCCTCATATTTCTTCTGAGCTGCGTGTTCACCTCGCAATGCAGAAATCCCCGTGGAAGAGCCAGGCCGCAGTTCTGCCTTACCCCACCGTGTGGCCCAAATTAGTAATTTGTCTTTCCTAGGCAAGGCAAGAAAAGGTAAGGCAGGAAAGCCTCTGGCTGTACTTCAGAACTCTTAAGGATTGCTTTGGCTATTCTCTGCATTTTCTGATAAAAGTCATATTTAGATAAATCTGGAGAAAAGTGGACTTGCTTTTAAGCAGGTTTCCTATCAGAAGTCTTATCTGCCTTTAACTATGAAGAGAAGAAATAGTCTTGGGGAGCTGGGAGATAATTCCTGGGCACGAGCTGCTTGGCAGCTCTTGTGAAACTTGCTTGGCTTTCATGCCAGGTTACCACCACAGCAGGAGACTGGATTTGGAGAGGGAGAGGTCCTTGTTCCACCTTGTCTTCTGCAAAGGGCTTAGGGCCAGGAGCAAGCCATGTTGGTGGAGGTCTGGGTGCATTTAGTTCCTCATCTCAGTCACATACCAAACTTAACATCAGTTTTCGTCTGGACCTCTTAGCTCATTCCTTCTGTTTCCTTCTGGAGCATTGGTAAGAGCATTAAATAGAAGTTTGAAACCCACTGCAGCAGAGACCATAGGAGCTGGCATTGTGCAGTACCTTTCCCCTCAGTCTCCTCGGATCTGTTCCCTGTGTGGGTGCAGTTTGCCCCAGAAAGAAAGCGAGCCTCAGCCTTAGCCCAGCTCTGTGCTTTCCAGTATTAGGCCTTTGCAGAAGGTAACCACACAACAAAGGTCAGTCCTCTGGGTTTGTAGCATTGGCTGCAAATTCACTGTAGTCCTCCCAGTCCTGAGTCGTTGCTTGTAAGGCCATGCCACAAGGAGGGGGAAGGTGATGTCTGGCTGCTTGCAGTAGGTTCAAGATTTAACGTATACAGTTGCACCAGCAAGGTGTCCTGTGTGAAGTGGCTTTCTCCCCGTGGCACTTAGCGGGTGCTGCTCTGGCAAGAAATACTTCTCAGTCCTTCATTTCGAAGTGTTACAGCCCAGCATGGAAAGAAGCTGTGGCAGGACCTGTCCATAGGCTGCTCAGATGAGGACGTTTGGTGATATGCCAAGGCATTTCAGCAGGGGATTGATACTCCTGTTACCCTGTGTGTAAAAGCTAAATCAAACACAGCAAGCAGTTGTGGGTCTGTTATCTCAGACCTGTATGTCTACCTTAGTGGGTTATGCAGCTTTCAGTTTTCAGGGCTCGTCATCCAGTTGTAATTCAGGTCATAATTGAAAAGGACCAGGTTTGATCTCATCGTTTCCACTTTGTTCAGATCATAACCCTCTCCTCTGGTGGCAGAGCCCTCTGCTTAAAGGCAAGCCTGGGATGCCAGGTCTGTTGTGAAGTCCCTGAGTAATGGGAGGAGTAGCACACAGCTCACAACAAACTCTCAGGCTGGCTGCACACGCTGGTGTCGCAGGAGGATGGAAAGTACATTTTCTGTCTGGGAGGGTTTTAAAAGGAAGAAATGTCCCTGGCTGCAGTACTTTGTGCAGACAGGTGCCCATGAGGCTGGTAGCAGCCTGGCCAAGCAGGCACAGATAGCCTTACCTTGGGAATTTGTTTTGTTGGATAGGTCAGATACTTTCCCTTTTGTGTCTGTGAGAGTAGGCTGTGTGTATCAGTGTGTGTGGTTGCCTCTGGAGACCGTAACGAGAACGGTTGCACTGCGATGAGAGCTAAGTTGGCTGGAGAAATGGCACTATCAATCTGAAATTAGATCCCGACATGGCACAGATTGACTCGGAGAGCTCCCGCGCTCACTGTCCTTGTGACTGTTTCCACCTACCACCCATCACGTGCAGCTCTTCCAGAGGCTGTCATGACCTTGCAGAGAAGTCACGCTGCAGAGAAGTCATGCTGCAGAGAAGCTTTCTGACTCCCCCCGCGTGCGTGTTACCACCTTGTCCTGCTGCAAGACCTCAGTCTGTGGGCTTCCATCTGAGACTGGCTGCAGGTTTTGGCTTTGAGCTTACTCACGGGCATTTTGCCTATGTTTCGTCTGTGGGGTCTGTGCTGCCTTCTCTGTCTGCATGGGAGACGGCTAGCAGGGAGCACTGTGCAACTGCTCCTTGCAAGAGCTGTGGAAAAGGAGCACCTCCCATCACCGATAGCCAGCGGGGAGAGGCGAGGTTGCTCCGGACGTTGTCTGACATAATTGAAAAGTGACAGCCAGGCAGGTAAATAGTGAGGAGGCTTTGAAATAGTTTTTCCCTATACATTAAGCCTGACCCTGCCACTGTGTACTGCAGCCCTGCTGTGGTCATTGTAGCAAGCTGGTCTGAGGGCAGTGTGGACCCGTAAGCCAAGACTGTGGCTGGTGGCACGTCCGTCCTCCAGGACAGAGACAGCGACTTCCTGCAGCTCTTGCAGTGTTATTTTATGGGACACTTGGAACTGGGAGGGAAATGAGTGGGGAAAACAAGCTTGTTCAGCCAGGATTTCCTTCCCTCCTGTCATCCTTGAGTCTGGGGTGGAGTTTCCTTTCTGACGAACAAGCAAATCGGCAAGATACAGGATCACACTCTCAGCCGCTGTCTTTGTCTGGCTGGATACAGCAAGCTGGTCTATGGGCAGGCAAGGGCAGGCGCATCTGCAGGGAAGCTGTCCCAGACCCATGAAGGCAGAGAGCCCTTGGCAGGGCTGTCTCTGGCTGACGTGGAGAGGCTTGACCTTAAGAGGTGTTGCTTTTCTTCAGCACATTCACTGCAGCTCTGCCTTGACTCGCCAAACTGTCCTGAACTGCTTTATCTGATGGTATTGGGTGACAGTTTTTGTTGTGCCACTTTGGCCCCCAACTTCAGCTTCAGCCTTGGAAGACCTAAGGACAGAAGTGCTGAACAGCAGTTCAGATGCGTGATGATGGCTGCTGCTTCAAAGGGTTTGCTTGCAACGTGGGAGAGTGCAAGCAGAGTCTCCGACCTGAACACAGCGTCCAGCAACTCCGTGCCCTCCTGGGGTTTTTGGGAGCCGCTATTGAGCAGCATAGCTTGATCAAGCCACATCAGCTCAGCAGGGTCTGCAAAGGAAATGCCGCTGCTGCAGCTGCCCTTGATTTTGGAAGAACAGATGCATGGTCAAAATACCCTGTTCTGGATGGCACCTGGACTGGGTTCGTTCTGCATGGTTTCACCAGCCTGCGTGGCCCAGGAACGATCATGATCTTGCCCTGACGATGTGTCTCTGGGTTCAGCCACAGCTCGGGCACTTGCTGATCCCTCATGCTTACAGCCAAGCAGAGCTGTTTTCCTGCCCAAAGCACGCAGAGAAGGGGCAGAGTCCAGCATATGCGGAGGTTTCCTGTGTACGAGATGTCCTGTACCTGTGTTGTGTAATACATGTGTGCTTGAGGCAGGCCGGGATACCACCATCTGAGGATTGCTTGCATTTTGACCATTTTCAGACTTAATTGAAACCACTGGAGCAGCTTTCCCCACAGCCTGCTCTGCAGATGTCATTAGGGAGAATGGCTCTTGATCACCACGCAGTCAAGGCCACTGCGCTTCCTTGCAGGGGCATTGCTGGGGAATGCACTAATTTATTTTTATTCTTTGGCTGCACCTCCTCTGTGTGTTTCTCAATTGCAGATTTCTTTCCTTTCTCATGTGCCCGCTCTGGAGTTGTGCAGACTGTTGCCCTGGGCAGATGCAGGCGAGACAGTGATTGGTATGCTGGGTGTCACCCCCTTCATTCTCCCCCCCGTCTTTAACATTGTTTGGGGCAGAAATTGGCTTATCTCTATTCTGCAGCTATAGAGAAATCCATTCCCTGGTGCTTGTGGGGCTTCCTGTGGCAGGAATTGCTCCAACTCCTTAGCCTGATTAGCTCTCTTTGCTGCCTGCGTGTGTGTGTGTGAGAGAGAGAGACCATCTCTAATTTAATTTAATAGGATCCTGAAGAGAATAAACTCCTTTGAGCTACCTCCGTAATGGCACTGCCATAGTTACCCGTAGCGTTGCTCACGCAGTGTCTGGAATCGTTTCATTCAGCTACGGCATCGACTTTTTTTTTTTTTTTTTTTAAAGAATATATATAAAAGCAGCTGTGATATAAACAGTTTCCAAGGTAACAAGGCTGGGGGAGGGTTTTGTGTCCCGTCCCTCTGCTCCACACGGATGGGAGAGGGATGTGTGCTGCGGAGGATCCTGGGAGGTTTCATTCTCCACTCCTAATTCCTTTCTGCCACTGCTGCCAGATGTTGCAGTTTCTCAGGACTGCGCGGATCCACTTGGTAACTTCCAAAGCCCCGCCATGAGGATCTGACTGGGCAAGACCACTCCTGCTATGACCTGTGCCGGGACCTTTTGTGCCGGCTCTCTTCTTCTTAACAAAAGGCTGACGCTTGGCTTTAATGCCCAGGAGGAGCAGAATGGAAAGGCTTGTGTGCGTGTTGCTCCAGAGCTAAGTTAGATCCGTCCCCCCACACCTCCCCTTGCAGACGGACACGGCTGCCCTGCGACTCTTTGTCTGCCTCTTCCCTGCCCTGACCATGGGCTGTGTGTACTCGGCCCCACGAGAAGAGGCGGCCGTGTTGAGGTGAGTTAATCTGCCCGATGGGCAGGCGGGATCACTCTGACTCGGAGGGTAGCTTCTGC
This sequence comes from Haliaeetus albicilla, assembly GCF_947461875.1. Classification (NCBI taxonomy): domain Eukaryota; kingdom Metazoa; phylum Chordata; class Aves; order Accipitriformes; family Accipitridae; genus Haliaeetus; species Haliaeetus albicilla. The sequence goes on from NC_091491.1 coordinate 7,796,110, forward strand.
TTCCCCAGAGCTGGGTGGAGTGGGGCACCTCTCCATTCTGGGGCAGGAGGAGAAGGAAGGGGAGAGGCTCTGCTCGGAGGCAGGCTGCTCCAGAGGAGACTCTGCTGTCGGTGCTCAGTTCCTCTGCAGTGTCCAGGCTGCTTTCTCACTTCTGGATGTACGTATGCTTTCGGGAGGAAAGCTATGGGCATGGGAACTTTCTGAAGGAGAGGTGTTCAGCTGAGATGGAGACTTTGGTATTGTTGCTGAGCTGTTTGGAACTTCCTCCCCCTTTCTTTCTCCTGAAATCAAAGTGACAGAGCGCCCTGGGAGTTGCTTGTGCTGTGGGCTCTCACCAAGGCTAGGCAATCTGTACAAGCAAAAGACTCACTCTGACAATGGACTTAATCCCCTTTCCTCCACCCGTCACTTCTTCTAACTCTCTACTCTCTCTTCTTCTACTCTGAGCTATCTAAGCTGTAAGAGCAGTCGTTGCTGAAAACAGGCTTTCTCTTCTAAGTTTTCCAGGCTGACTGTTGAAAATGAGTGTCATTTCTGTCTTCGGCATCTGTGCATTTTTGCAGCTCAGATTTTCAAGCCACCCTGATGAAGCAATTTCAGGGAGTTGTGTAGCCTTTTTTTCAAAAGCCAGACTCATTATTTCTTCTGTGTCTGAGGCACAGACTGTTCTCCACCACAACACTTCAGTGCAGGGTTGCCTCCTTTGAAAATGGACAAGCTCCATGTGCTCCCTTTTCTCTTCCAAAGGGAGCTTGCTGAAAGGATCTAAACCCTTTTTTTTTCCTCTTTTAAAAAGCATTTTGTTTAGCAGTTGACCCAACAGCTATTTTAATTGGATCTCATTTGCAGAGGGCAGTAAACCAAAGAGGTTCACCAGGAAGCCAAAAGCTAAGGGAGAGCTGAGTCTTGTGAGCAGGCTTGGGGGCAGCTCTCCCGAGTCCCAGTCCCAGTGGTAGGCTGGGCAGGGTTGGGGCTGCTCTCTTAAGATGCTTGCGATATCTCTGTTCCCAAGAGGGGGCAAAGGACAACATGGGGAGATTGTTAACTGCTGAGAGAGCAAAGTGGGGGGTGCGAAGCAGCTCTCTCCTGGGAGCACAGCTGCCCTGGCTAGCTTTTTTGGGTAGGGTTTGCTTGTCTTCCATGCATGCTGTATGAGCCTGTGTTGGTGCGCGGAGCTGTCAGACCCGGTTACAGAGCTCCTTCATACCTTTGGGTAGAAAGGGATGCTTGAAGGCATGCTTTACTGAACGTCCTCCACCCTGCCACACTGTGTGTGTGTGCGTGTGTGTGTGTGCACGCTTTGCAAATGTCTCGCCACATCCGCAAAGATCCCTCCCTCTGGACTGCAGAGTTTAGGAAACTGTTAGTGAGCTCTGCACATTCTCACATGGGCTGGAGCCAAAGCCATTTGTTTTTTGCCTGGAGGCTTCTCTCTTCCCACAGGAGACCCAGCCTTGCATTCTTCCATTGTGAAAGAGTAACAGGAATGGGTCCCACGTTCTTCCCCACTACCAAAGCTCCAGTGGGGAAGACGGCAAATGAGGTCCTGGCACTTGTTTTCCTGCCTTGAAAAGACCCCAGTGCCTAATCCGACTGTAGCTAGAGCCACCTCTGCTTGTGAGGCTCCCACGGTCCCCAGGGCTGGGTTGCTTTCACCCTGTGACACTGAAAACCCATGGGTGTGCTTAGGATAGCAAAGCTCTTCTGGCTTCCTATCTAATAGGGTAGCCATAGTAGTGTGAATCTCTGCTTTGAAGTTTCTGATGCTGTCATAGTTGTTCCCTCTTCTGAGCTAGAGAAAGCCACCTCCATGCAATAATGCAAACGGTCTCTGTCAGAGATCCACACTGGGGACAGAAACCCTGGTGTGGGAATGAGCCCTGTGGGACCTTTGCAGGCAGCGGTTGCCTTGCTGGCGGCTCTGTGGGTCTGATCAGCTGCATCTGTCTGCTCCGCAGGGTTCTCCAGCTCTGGGACTCATGTCTGGCATGCTGTTTTGAGGTTGGAACAGCTGGTTTTTAGCCCTGTCTGACTTCAAGCTTGGGGAATCCACCCTGGGGGGCATGGCTCAGGACCGATCCCTTGCCTGTCTGCTGTGGTGAGGGAAACAAGGAGCTCTCCATTGCCTTCTCTCCCACTGTGGCTTGGCCCCTGAGATTTACCTGGAGACCTACTCTTGCATCATAGCTCGTTTAGATCCTTGTAACCTGCTCAGCTATGAAACCTCTCAGAGCAGTTGATAGAGTAAAGGTTTCCTGATGGCCAGGGCTGAGTGTCTGGGCTTTGCCTGTGGGAGGGTTTATCAATGGAGGTAAGGCAGGGGGTCAGCTTTTCCCCTCTGTTCTCAAGAGTCCCCGCTTCTTAGTTGGGTGCAGAGAAGCCCTGCAGCTGAGCGATGGGCATCCCTGGGACAGGGTAAATAACAACGGTCAATGGGGACTCTCGCCCCTTTGGGCAGCCTTCCTGAGATCTGGGGGCCACTTTTTCCCCACTTGCTTATTCCTGACCTTAAAGAATGAGCGTGCTTATCTGAAAGGAGTTTCCTCCTGTCTTTCAGAGCAGCTCCGGTGAGGGACAGCAGCTTCATTGAGAAGATGAAGAAGACGGTAAGCTTCTTGCTCTGGCTATGTGGGGTGCTGGGAAGGTGGGGGAGCTCGTGTCCTTCCCGGTTTCCTCTGGAGACTGTCTAGCTGTCAGCGGGGGGACTGGTTTGGATACAGACACGTCTGCTGCAAAGAGCATCCAGGGGAAGGCTGTGTGGACAGACAGGAATAGCTCTTTCAGTCTATGCCTGAGAGATGTTCTTAGAGAAGAAATTAAAGTGAAAATTTGGTGCAAAAAAAGTGTAATACGAGATCAAAGTCAGGAGGGAAATGGCAGAGACTTTAAAGTCATTGGCTGGCAGTTGTTTATCTGTGTGGTTGAGTCCCAAACTGGCTCACTCTGGAATGGGAGTTGTTGTACACAGAACTGGCAGCTTTTGACTCTGCTGGACTGGACACAAGAGGAAACAGAGGAAGAAGCAAGGGCTGGATATATCTTCTGTTTTACTTCAAAGTAGCTGGCTTGCAGCAGAGGAGGAGCTCCAGTGCTTAGGCACTTTCCCAAAGCTTAGGCAAGTCTGCTTTCTCATCCAGGGAGTTCCCTGTTTCGAGGAGTTGAGCTGCAGCCTTGAGGCTGAGAATAAATCTTGAAGGTTTATTCTTTGCTTTGGGTTTTAGTTTGACTTGAGTCACCCCTCTGAGACTGACAAGAGTCATGTTCTTATTAACAGCTTAACCTTGAGTTTTCTGCTGCAAACCTGACATGGAGTCCCGTACAAGTGCAGACTCCTAGTTGTTTTTAGGTTGCAGTCCAGGGCTCTTGATCCCAGGCCTTTCCTTTGTCTCTGACAAGATGTGTTTTGTCCATGCATTTGTGAAATGAGTAATCGCCATTTAACAGGGATTTCTTTTTCTCTCCAGGGGCGAAACATAGTGGTTTTCTATGGTTCCCAGACGGGTACAGCAGAGGAGTTTGCCAATCGTCTCTCCAAAGACGCTCATCGCTATGGGCTCCGGGGCATGGCAGCGGATCCAGAGGAGTATGACTTGGTAATTTAGCCATGAACAGCCTCAGGATAGGTAACATCCTTTTAGTGTCCTCTAAAAAAAGCCCCAGAAAGAACCTGGCCAAGGGACAGTTGCCCTTTTAGTAGTGTCATTTAGGGAAGAAAAGATCAGCCTGAGAGATGCAGAGATGGGCTTGGTCCTTGCCATTCTACGGATTTGGAGTGAACACTACAACACGACTGAAAGAGGAAGGTAGCCTGGAGTGTCTGGGAGTTGCAAGTCATCCGCTGGCAGCATGAAACTTGCTCTGTATTCCTTCTGTAGTTAGCATTGGTCCCATACTGCTGCAGTCTTGGTCAGAGGCATTGACATTGTGTTGTTCTCCAGAGTGAGCAATGATGCTGGTCCCTTAAAGTCTTGTATGGAAAATCCTATCTCTTTTCTGGTGGGGTAGAAATATTGACTTGCAGTCCAGTGAGGGTGGTTAGCTTTATTTCCCCTGCCATTTTGGGTGGGTTTGGCCTTTCCCAACCGCTTTTGTAATCAGTTGTTTGACATTATGTGGTGCTGTTCTGCACACCAGGGGTAGCTGTATTGTAGGAATAGGCTTGCCCAATAACCACATTGTGAGATCCTTGAGGGTTTATTCTTTGCTTTGGTTGTAGTCGGACCTGAGTCGCCTCTCCGAGATTGACAAGTCCTTAGCTGTGTTCTGCATGGCCACTTATGGCGAGGGTGATCCCACGGACAATGCCCAAGACTTCTACGACTGGCTGCAGGAGGCTGACGCTGACTTGTCAGGTCTCCGATTTGCAGTAAGTGCCTCAATTTCAGTTTATGTTGCATTTGGGCTGGAAAGTCAAAAGCACTCCACTGTGCCTGCACGTGGCTTGGGTAAAGGCACAACTTGATGCCTGTGCCTTGTACGCCTGTGTCGGATGTGGTCCCTATTGTCTTTCTCCCCCAGCTTCATGGACACTTGTAAACATGTATCTGGGGCTTTAAATGCAGATGTCAGAGTACTCTCTCCACTCCCTAAATCACAAGGCTTTGCTGGTAATGTCTTGCCACAAATAGCCCTGCAGGCATTGAGTACAAGGTCTGTAAATGAGTTACAGGCTGCTGCTGCTGTTCAGAAGCTAATTGAGCAGCCCTGGGCCAGATCTTCTCCCACAAATTAAATTACTTGGAGGAGTGTGTAGCACTTTTCCTGTGATGAGCTGAATAATTGGCTGAGGTACAGCCACCTCACCTAAACCTCAGCCAAATTCCTTAGGTAGCATAATAATTGCAAATGAGGAGAAAATCCACTGCTGGAGATGTTAAGCTGCTCTGTATAAAGCAGTGAGCAGACATTTGCCGAGTGGTTTGTAGGAGGCAAGAGACAGCAGTTAGTCTCCAGGCAGTCCAGGCTCTTACTGGTCCCTCGAGGAGATGGCGCAGGCAGCTCTTGTATGTGCATCCTCTTGACATGCCTGAGGCCTGGCTCAGGGGAGGTGGTGGTGCCTGCTGCCCAGACACTCTCCAGTGGTAGATTCTTACTCAAGGTCCACAAATAGCTGACGGCGAGCTGGGAGAGGTCTTGCTGTCTGTCTTCAACATCCTTTGCTGGGTGATACTGGCCAGAGGATGCCAACTGGATGGGAAAAGTCCAGCCCCTGCTTCTCCACACTTACCAGTGTTCCCTTCTAGGTCTTTGGGCTGGGGAACAAGACTTATGAGCACTTCAATGCCATGGGAAAATATGTGGACAAGAGACTGGAGGAGCTTGGAGCCCAACGCATCTTTGAACTTGGGCTGGGAGATGACGATGGCAAGTGAGTAGCTTGGCTTGATGGGCTAGTCAGAGCTGACTAAAGCATTGTGAAAGGGGCCTTGGCAGGAAATTGGCTCTACTACTAAGAAATAAACTCCATAGGGCTAGTTGTGGGAGCTGATATGTCTCTAAATGTGTGTCTGCTCTCTCCCACAATCAGATCCCTGTATACTTAAGAGTATCCTAGGTGATCTGGTGTCTGGGAAATCCCACATCAGCTTTAAATGACCATAGTTATATACTCCAGGAGGCTTTGCAGCCTTCTTTGCCTTTGCCCTGCTGCAGCTCCATTGCTAACCCAGCCTGTATGGATAAACTCACCCATCCCTGTGGAGGAGGCAAGCTCTATCTCCTTGTGAACTGTTTGTTTTATGGTGGAAGGCAACAATTTTCCAACTTGGACAATGATTTTTTTTTTTTGGACCTCTCTGTGGTCACCTGAGCACCCTGTGGGTAGCAGCTTAACCTGGGAAATTACATCAGCCTGTGGCTTTATCTCCAAGGGCTGCAAGATCTGATGAGAGGGATGTGCTGTGTGTGGGAGGCTCAGAACCCAGAAAAATAAGCATTGCCATGGTGGAATCTGCCTTTTAGGAAGGTGACCTAACGCCAGGAGTGGACAAGCAGGAGCCGAGTTGCTTAAAGAGCCAGTCTGAATAACAAAGCCTTCCTTGGCAGGCCTGGTGAAGAGAGGGGTGGTTGGTATAGCAACAGTTCCCTCCCACCCACTTAGTGATCTGAAGATACTCTTCTGGTGATCTGTGGGCCTGTAGACATATCAAAATTGCCTGGATCCAAGGGCAGGTGCCTTTTTCCATGGTGAAGGAGGAAGTCCATAGGGATCTCAGATGGCTTCTCTGGGAATACCCCTTTGTTCCCCCTTGGGCAGGGTTACTGAATCTCTCTTTTGCCCTCGATAGCTTGGAAGAAGACTTCATCACCTGGAGAGAGCAGTTCTGGCCAGCAGTGTGTGAGCACTTTGGGGTGGAGGCTACAGGAGAAGAGTCCAGGTGGGTATGGGAGCAGGTTCTTCTGGGTGCCAGAGAGATTGGCCACCTCTGACTGGTGGCTGTACCATCAGCCCTGAGCTGCTGTCCACTTTCTGTGCGCTGCCTCCCCTTCCAGGCTTGGGAGGGCACATGTGAAATAGAACAGTGAGTGGGTCTGTTTTGGACTGAGCCTGTCCTGGTGCAAGTTTGAACCCAGCTCTGGATTTCTGTTCTGGATGGGGATGTGATGGGTTTAGTTCCTTTGTGGATGGCTTTGTTGGGTTCTGATGCTCCCACTGAAGCTGATGTTTCCTCTTGGTTTGGGCTTTCTGCATGGTCTGCCTGATTCCTAATGTCTCGAGAAGAGCGAAGGGGTGGAGGTTGCATTTGTTTTTGAACTGCAGCAAATCCAGCAAAGCAGATGATGGTTCCAACTGTACTTTGTTACTTCCAGTTTGACTTTCTTCCTTTTCTCTCCCCCTTCCTCCTCCAGCATCCGCCAGTATGAGCTGGTGGTGCACACAGATGTGAACATGAACAAAGTCTACACTGGTGAGATGGGTCGTCTCAAGAGCTACGAGAACCAGAAGCCGTAAGTGTGAAACCACCCTGGGCAGGGTGTACATGGGCCAGTCTTTGGCCAACGGAGTCCTTGATATTTCTAACAACATGTGCTATGTGGGCAGCGTCATTTCTGCAATGTAGCCATGTGGCAGGTGTCTGCCCAAGAGAAATGGGCTCAGATCTTCACTGGGACTCTCAGGAATTGCCCAGTTAATGAATAGCTAGTGTGTGAGAAGGTGGCTCTGTTCACATGTGCTGTTTGGCTGGTAAGTTTGCAGCATCTTGTCTTGAGGTCACTCAGAGCCTTTCCTCGCCCAGGGTAGCTAATGTGTGATGGTTGCTTGCAGTTTTGCTTTGGGGAGATTAGCTGTATAAATTATTTCCAAACTGAAATATCTCTTTGAGATGTGACATTTCCTCCAATCTACTTTTACATCACTTGTTCTTAATGGGACAGAGGCTGTTTACTGCTGGGCCATGCTTAGAAGGAAAATGATCGGTTTTCTCTGCCAGCGTGGGTAGTGGCAGGATCATAACTTGGTTTGTGCTGTGGTGTGCTTTGAAGCATGAGCCAGGACAGCCCCATGTTCAAATCATGGGAGCCTGCTCTGGAGGCAGAGGGAACATGCTTGGATACAGAAAGCACTGTGAGCCTGCAGGAGAGTAACCCAGAGGATCCTTGTCTTTCCTTCCAGACCGTTTGATGCCAAGAACCCCTTCCTGGCCCAGGTTAGAGAGAACCGCAAGCTGAATCAGGGTGGAGAGCGACACCTTATGCACTTGGAGCTGGATATCTCCAATTCCAAAATCAGGTAGTTTCCCATGGAAGACTGCTCCTCTATTCTGGCAGGAGCAGTCTGCATTGGGAGCAAAGAACAAACATGTGGCACTAGCCTCATCCAGCACTTCAGAAGGGGACCTTCTTCTCATAATTACTTGACGCTGCCCCTCAGGACTTCTGTACCACATATCAGGTACCCCACGTCAGGACTTTCTCCCAGCTCTTGCACTTTGCCTGGCCATGCCAGCTGGCTGCTCTGGGTCCCTCCAGAGCTGGCTGCACATACCTGTCCTACCTGAGCAGTCCCAACTGCAAGAATTCTCTAGGAGTCATTCAAAAAATGAGGGGGCAGATGCGCTATGAGAGAGGTGAGAGCTGGGGATTGCTCATGCCTGGGTTTGCCTGGCTTAGGTGTACAAGCATAGGGGGAATAAAGTCCTGTTCTTAAAAACCCTCTTGCTGGCTTAAATTCCTCTATGTATGCTTGTGAGAAAGCCATGAATCTGGGTGGCTTAACATAACAAAATAACTGCAGAAGTTTTGAGCAGCTTTGCTTCTTCCCTGTTGGAGAGTTGGCCTGTCCTTGCTGCAGGTCTGGCCTCATTGAAGTCTCTGGCAAATCTGCTGTTATCTTGGCAGTCCCTTGTAAAAAAACTGGTTCTTAAAACCATTATTTCACAATGGTCCTTTCTGCTATTGCTGCCAGCTCTTTGGGATCCTTGATTATGCAGGCACTGTGTAGCAACTCAGATCTCAGTGTTGTCCTACTGCCCCTTGTCTTCTAGCTGAGCAGCTCAGGCTTGGGGTGGACAAGAAGCAGTCGTGGTGTTTCACCTGCTCTCCTCCTGCTCTCATGCCAGGTATGAGTCTGGGGACCATGTGGCGGTGTACCCAGCCAACGACTCTTCTTTGGTGAATCAGATTGGTGAGATCCTGGGCATGGATCTGGACACAATCATGTCCCTAAACAATTTGGACGGTGAGTATGGATAACCCCTGAGCGTCAGCAGTTCTCCTTCAGCTATGGCCTCTGTTTTTCCCACTAGAGCAGGAGCCAGATGACCTTCAGGTCCTGTAGGGCACCTCCAGGCAAACAGAGACATCCTGTGGCTGCTTCAAATGCCGTGCCATTTTAGCAGTGGCACAGAGCCCGCTTACTGAGAGCCAGATGAAGTGGGTCAGTTGTGAAATGTACTTAGTGTGCCCATTCAACAGCAAATTATGTAACAGCACACTCCTAATTACAGAGCATCAACCTGCCAGAGCATCTCTCTGCCACAGCAGCCCTGGAGCTTAACAGGGGCCTTCATGTCCGCGATGCTGTTATTCAGTTCTTGGAGGAGGCACAGGCTTGGGGACTGAACTGCCAGGAGGGAGCACTTCTGCTGATAAAAAGAGCTCTTCTTGGGCAGTGTTCCCGGCAGAGCTGGCCTCTGGCAGGAGGGACATGGCAGCTGCTGCCCATCTTACTCCTGAAGCAGTGCAGCCTGACCTGAGGCATCAGATGTGCTGGCCCAGAAGCCTGACAGAGTTCCTGGTTTCAAGAGCGCAAGTGGCTTTAATGCACTGCCAGAGCCTGCGGCCCCCTGTGCAGTGTCCCATGTTGTCCGGCCTCGTGCTGTCATTCCTGTCCCTTACGGGCATCTTAATTTGCTGAACTGAATGTCTCCAGCCTTGACTGCTGGAGTTTACCTTTCCCAAGGGGGCTCTGAGCACAACTGTCCATGGCTGAAGGAGACTAAGGACACTTTTGAGGCCAGATCTGAAGGAGGTGTAAGTCTGTGAGGCCAAATTAGCTGTAGAGAACAGCCCTCCTGCTTGGTCTGGGAGTTTGCTGGGTGCCTCTGTGCATGGATATTATGGGACAGAGAACCCCATTGGGGAGTGTGAGGTATTTTTTTTGTTGATAAGTTGTCAGGCAGCATCTGTGAAATACAAAACGGGCTACTGGGAGACGTAGCTGCATGGAGAGGGAGCTGCCCTGTGCTGGAGCTGCTTCAGTGTGGGATCGGGGCTTTGGCCAACAGGCTGATTCAGCCCTAGGGCTGCTCTCTCCTCCCTGAAGCCTGTTCTCTTGCTCTGTCTCCAGCTCTCATACCCTACATGCAGCTGCTGGCACAAAATCTCTAACATGACAGCATGTGGTTGCTAATTTTTAATTATTTTTTTTTCTTTCCCTCTTCTCCAGAGGAATCCAATAAGAAACATCCCTTCCCCTGCCCCACATCCTACCGTACAGCCCTGACATACTACCTGGACATCACCAACCCACCCCGCACCAATGTCCTGTATGAGCTGGCCCAGTATGCCACGGACGCCGGCGAGCAGGAGCGCCTCCGCAAAATGGCATCATCTGCTGCCGAGGGGAAGGTGGGAGCTGTGGCCTTCCCAGCAAAGCTGCTGGGTTGAACTGGGTGCTGGGGGATCCCCAAAAGGGATCCAGGACCGTTGGGCACCACATGCAGAGAGCTGAGGGAGTGTTTGCCAGGCAGGGAAGCTGTCATGCGTGTGCCCTCCTTGCCCACAGGCTCTTTACCTCAGCTGGGTGGTGGAGGCCCGGAGGAACATCCTGGCCATCCTGCAGGACATGCCCTCGCTGCGCCCCCCCATCGACCACTTGTGTGAGCTCCTGCCCCGCCTGCAGGCCCGCTACTACTCCATCGCCTCCTCCTCCAAGGTGAGTGTGCTTCCAGCAGGGGCTGAGGCTGCTGGGAGACCATTTCAGCTCCACAATGCCATGGTCCCTGTCTCAGCTGGGGACCAGACGTGGGGAACTTGCCCTGGCGACACTTTCTGTGAGGGGGGCAGCTTTAGTTACCTCTGTGCATGAGAAGAGGGGGTTATCCCAACTTCCATAGGGTCTGCAGAGGGTCCCACACTACAGCCAGCTGCGCCCTGATATCACCGCCCTCCCTGCAGCCCTGCTTCTCCTCGCCCATAGGTCTTGCCATCAGGGCTTGGAAGCAAGGTGGCATTTTAGGGGTTGGTCGAAATTTACTCTTTACTTTGTGCCTGAAGCCCTGAGGTTGTTGGCAATACTGAGGAAAGCTCAGTGGTCCAGTGATGAGTTGGGCACCAGACAGAAGCCTCACAGGGTCACGCCTGGAGGTTTGGTCTGCCAGGGGAGGAATAGCTGTCCCAGCATTAATCTTAGGTTAAACTTCTCCCCATCCCTGAGCACAAGGGACTGAGCTGTGGGATTGCTGGGGCTTGCTCTCTGCCTGACGCTGATATCCCTTCCCTGCAGGTTCACCCCAATGCCATCCACATCTGTGCTGTGACAGTGGAGTACGAGACCAAGACGGGACGCCTGAACAAAGGGGTGGCCACCAACTGGCTCAAGAACAAGGTGCCTGACGAGAACGGGAGCAACTCCCTGGTGCCCATGTACGTCAGGAAGTCGCAGTTTCGCCTGCCCTTCAAACCCAGCACGCCCGTCATCATGATCGGACCAGGGACTGGCATAGCCCCCTTTATTGGCTTCATTCAGGAGCGGGCCTGGCTGAAGCAGCAAGGTGAGTGCCCAGAAACTTCCCTGGGGACTGGAGGTGCTGCAGGACAGCGCTCTGCGGGGCCATTTGGTGCCTCCAAGGTGCAGCTTGTGCTGCTCACATCGGTGACAGGCCTAGCAAAAAGCAGAGGTGGTGGAGCAGGGTGAACAGCAGCTAAGTGTTTTTGCCCAGCACGAGGATGCTTTGTCCTCCTCTTGGCCACAGAGGATGTTTGAGGGGACAGATAGACCTGAGCCAGTTGTCTGAGCTCTGCCACCACGTCTCTGAATAACCACAGTCAAGTCACTTAGGCTCATTTCTAAAGCATATGGGTACTTCTGGGAATCAGTCTTGAGCTTCCTCTTATGAACAGAAGCAGTCACACAGCTCTGCCTCCCCCAGGTTGGCAGGGCAAAGGGAGGTGGGGAGGCCAGGTTGGGGGCTGCAGGGAGCCAGCTGATGCGTGCTGTGTGACTCTGCAGGCAAAGAGGTGGGCGAGACGGTGCTTTACTACGGCTGCCGCCACGAGCGTGAGGATTACCTGTACCGCGAGGAGCTGACCCGCTTCCATCAGGAGGGAGTCCTCACCCAGCTCAACGTCGCCTTCTCCAGGGACCAGGCTGAGAAGGTACCGCTCTAGTTCCCCAGCTGCTTGCTCGTGCTGCCCACCATCACTTCCAGCCATGGCAGTGGGGGAAGAAAAGGCCCTGAGGGCTGGAGATTCCCAGCCTGGAGCCTCACTGCTGGGGAAAGCCCATGGCAGTCACAGGAGCACCCAGCACCTCCACTGTCTTCGGAGCCACGAGCACGGGCTTGGCTTCTCCTCCCTCTCCATGGCCTGTGGCGTGGGGGCTCTGCTCCTCTTGCCTCACTCCCACCTTGTTTCCTGTCAGGTTTATGTTCAGCACTTACTGAAGAAGAACAAGGAAAACATCTGGAAGCTGGTTAATGAGGGGAACGCTCATATCTACGTGTGCGGGTAGGTCTGGTGGCAGGGAAGGGACTTTGGGAAAACATTGCTGTTCTCAGGAAAACGAGTGTGACTCAGTTTACCCACCTGTGCCATTACAAGCCCTGGGAGGGTTATGCTGTCCTTGTTCCAGGGGAGGGCAAGCGGCCAGGCAGGCGGGCTGGGGTGAGCGAACTGTCCGTGTTTGGGTGTTGAGAGGCGGCCAGGGCTCTGTGGCTCTGATGTATTACTGCCTCACTCATGATCACCCTTGTTTCCAGCGACGCTCGCAACATGGCCCGGGACGTGCAGAACACCTTCTATGAGATCGTGGCTGAGTTTGGGAACATGAGCCAGCCCCAGGCTGTGGACTATGTAAAGAAACTGATGACGAAGGGCCGGTACTCTTTGGACGTCTGGAGTTAAGAGCGGGGCTGGCGGGGCTGGGGAGAGAACGGGTCCCCGGGTGTGGGCCCGTGGGAGGTGGAAAGTGCCTGCTCGCCCACTGCTGCTGTGGGTGACAGTGTCGTCCCTAGCCCACAGCTACCCCAATGTCACTCCCAACCCCTCCTGGGCCACAGCAGCCCCCCGGGGCAGGCTGTGTACCCTGGGGGGTGGAAAGGGTTGAGAGGGGCAGAGGGGTAGCTCAGGCTGTTGTCCAGGAGCTGCGGTGCCCCCGGCACCCCAGGGAGCACCTCATGGCACCAGCGTTTGCCTTGAGGTCAGGGACAAGGGACACAGCTAATGTGGGGCAGGAGGGGGGGATGGTGCCAGGGGAGCTCTGGGGTCCTTCCCTGAACACAAGGTGTTGCCTTATCCCCTGGGGCTGGAGACCACCCTGGCTTGCTGGTACGGGCAGCCTGGGGACAGCAGAGGGGTGGAGGAGCCAGCAGCCCCCTGCGCTGTGGGTTTGGCGTGAGGGCATGGCATGGGGCAGCCATCTGTCCTCGCCTCCCTCCCACCCTGTGACATCCCGGCAGGATGTGGGGCTGGCAGCTGGCTCTGGGCACAGAGCTGCCCCACATCACCAGGACCCTGCAGGCACCCTGTTCCTTTCCCCCGCTGCCCGCCTTTGCTCCAGCACGCAGCGGGGAGAGGATGGCTCCTCTCCCCTCTGGAAGAGACCCAGTCTTGGGGGGCTCTCAGTCCGCAGGGACCCTGCTTGCTCCCTGCAGCCGGCAGCTCCCCTGTGCCCAGCCCCTCCCTCATGGTGCATACGGTCATTTTTTAAATAGTTTTTATTTTAACATCTTTGTGATTTAATCATGGAAAAAACCCCAAAACTTTCAGGCTGTCCAATGACTGTAAATTATTTAAATACATTTGCCCTTGGAATAAAAATACTGTTTCTGTAGTTTGCTTCCTGCCCTCTCTCTAGTCAGCCAGAGGGAAGAGGGAGGCAGGAGGAGCAATGGGCTGCTAACCAGGAGGAAACCTGGGCAACAGGCAGCAACTCCTGGTTTAGGCTGCGCTGGAGCTGGGGCAGCCCCTGCCCTGGGGTGCTGAGCCCTGGCAGAGCAGTGAGGATGGTATCTGGTGGGGGTGGTGGATGGCTCTGGACTGAGGCACAGCTGTGCTAGACGTGCTGTTTGGTTCCCAACACTTCAGGTGTTCCCAGTGGTAGTACAGGGCTTCTCTTCCCCTAGTCTGCAGGGACACTGAAGTCCTGCTGGGCTCTGCTTGGCTCATTGGCTGGCCAAAGCTCTGGCCCCAGCCTGTGGCACGGGGCTGTGTGGGTCAGGGGGTGCCACGGGAGGGAGCTTGCAGCACTGCCCTCCTGTCCCCACTGCACCCTGCACCCCAGGCTGCTGTGGGGGGCACTTGGAGATGGCTTTTATTCCCTCCCCCTGACACATAGTGTCGGGCCCACTCAGAGGATGCAAGCTGTTCCGAGACCACCCTGGCAACCCGAGGCAGCACCTTCCCTTTATTTTTATGTGCGCATCCTCCAGAGATGCGAGACCAGGGTGCTGTTTGCACTGCTCCAGTGCGAAGCCTGGTTCAGACTTGTGGTGCTCCCACAGCTCCTCTGCCCTATGGCTTGAAGGTAAAGGAGGAACTGGGGTACGATACACCCTGGAAGGCAGCGCTTCTGCACAGCCTCCAGCTGCACTTGAAAGCAAAGAGGGCTGCCAGGGCAGCCAGGGAAGTGATTACTTGCAGCCGATGAGATGTGAGGGCCTTTTTAACATCTGCCTTCAACATGCAGGAGCTGCCCTGGCTGCAGGGCTGGGGAGAGAAGGGGGAGAGCTTTGGCCACCCAGGAGCTGTGGGAGGCAGCCATCAGCCCTGGACCCTGCCTTGTCCCAAGGGAGTTGATGCAGGCCAGGCACCCCGGGCTGCCCCCTGCCTGCAGTGGGGTGGGGAGTGCTAGCAGAGCTGGGCTTGACCCCAGAGAACCATCCCAGTAAATGTCTTCAGGGCAGAGGGGAGGGGAGCAGCTGCCCCAGGCACCCTGCTCTCCTGGAGGAGGAAGGCAGACGGGACAGGAGTTGCAGGATGCTCCTGACTCCAGGTGAGTGACTCGGGCACGGATCCAGCACCGCAGTGAACACGCGGTCTATTCATGAGCAGGCCCCAAGCTCTGTCCCACACCCAGGCTTCCAAGGAATGGGGCGAGACACCAGAGTCCGGACGGCATCGAGAAGATGGGGATGGGAGAAGGAGCTGGGGGGGAGAAACAGTCCTGACCCCCACGCTGCCCCCGCTTCAATTCCGCTTCGTGTCTTTGTTCTTGTTCTGAAACTTCTGGTGGACGACACGGAGGGTGGTGAAGAAGTTCCCCAGGAAGAGGATGAAGAAGGGGAGGCCGCACATGAGGACCTGCAGGAGCCGCAGAGGCACAAGTCAGCAGGAGGGAACCTGCCTGGGGCATCCCCCTCCCCAGCGCAACTGCCTGGGAGCCCCCTTACCTGCCACTCCTTGCATTCTGGGTGCTGGATCATGCGGAAGAGGGTCACAGCGTTGTAGAGCTGCCAGAACTGCAAGAGAGAGGAGATTTAGGGGAGTTTCTGCTTTGACCCCATGCTTGACCCCATGCTGATGTTTATCCAGCTGCTCCCTCTGGGCACAAACCCCACGCAGACCTCGCCTGAGGCCAGCCTGCCCCAGCACGCAGTGAAACCCTGTCCAGGCTTGGGGCCAGAGGACCCCAGCTGGGACATCTCCCCCTTTCTTGCTACCTTCTGGAGCCCAACAGCCAGGAGGAAGCCTCAGATCAGCCTACTGCTTTTGGCCATTGGCCTAAATGATCTGACCAAGAAAGAACTCAACCTTCAGCAGCAGCAGCTGCAGAAGGGTTTTCAAAGGGTTCTCGGAGCCAGCACTTTGGCTGTATTTTGCCCATCGCTTAAGCACTTGGCAGAACTACCAGCAGCCCTGTAGGTCCTCCCCAGCTCACTAGCCAAGTCATGGAGGTGGTGGGTGCTTTGGAGGAAAAGGCTCAGCATTTGTTGAAAGCATTTCCCTGCCCCTGGCATCTGTATCGCATGGCTGCAGCAGCCTGTGGGGACCTGTGTGATATCCAGGCTGCCCAGCGCAGCTGAGAATACAGCACGATCTGCTCCCACCTGAGGCTCTGGCCTCTTGCATGTCCCTGCAAGGATCGGTGCAGACTCACCTGCCCAAAGAAGAGGAAGGGAAGCAGGAACGTGAGGCCTCTCCACATCCAGGACTGGAAGCCCTCTGCAAAGGATGAAGGTTTGCGTGAAGACCTGAGAACACACTAGCTGGGGGACCGGACAGAGCCCAGCTCCTGAGGTTGCAGGCAGGGAGGTTTGGTGGCCACCCCGTGCCTGGCTGAGAAGGTCCTGCCAGGCTAACACAGCCTCACCATGGGCGCTTGTACTCGCAGGGAGGGCTGTGGCAGGGATTCCTAGTGCTAATCTAATGTGGGCCTCTGGAGGAAGCTGCTCTGGTAGAGCTGCCCTCGTCCGCAGCTGCCATCCCTCAGCCTGAGCACTCAGTGTCGCAGGGGCCGGGGAGGCGGCAGCCCACAAGTACGTGTCAGAGGGAGGCTTTCTCTCTGTGAAGCAGCTTCCTGGGGGAAGCTTGGATGCCAGGAGCCACATCCACTGCTACCTTGCATCCTGAGGGAGCCAGCTGTGGGCCAGCGACCCCAGGAGAGCAGGAGGAGGAGGGTGTCCAGCCTGTGGGACAGAGCATCTCCCCAGTGCTGCTGCCTCACAGCAGATGCTGCTCGTGGGGTTCTGGCTTATTTGTAGCTTTTACTGCCACTGATAAACTGCAGCTAAACTAACCTCAAACCAAAAATAACGGTCACCATTGCCTTAACAGAAACCACAGCTCCCAGTTAGCTGAGCACCTGTCTGGTGCTGGGAGGAAGGCTGCTAGCAGCCACGGGCCCTGCGGCAATGGCAGGTCCAGTTGGACTGGGACAACCAGTCAGGGAAGATCCCAGCTTACCCACAGTCAGATCCATGTTGTGCCTCTCGCCCAGCGCTCGCAGCCGATACAAGCACCCGCTCTGATAGTAGTACTGGAGGAACTGCACAAAACCTGCGAGGAGAGCGCGAATGTGATCAGCAGATGCCCAGGCATCGTCCCCTGGCCCCAGCATCAGCTCTAAGATGACTCTTCAAACACCATCTCAGTGCCAGGGCCGTGGAGGGCAGGACAGAGGCCAAGGGAAAACCCAGGTGAGCCAAGAGCTCTGAGCAGCTACAGCCAGGCCTCCACATGTTGCAGAGCTGGGCAGGCATGCTCGGCCTCTAAAGCCAGCCGTGGTCCCAGCACACGTGGCAGCACTTACTCTGGTACATGGAGAAGGAGAGGAACTGGTTCCTGAACATCTGGTACATGAGCCCGTCCGGCCTGCGGAGAGACGGTGCTGGCTGGGGGATGTGGGGCTGAAAGGGAAAGCAGCCAGCCCTGCCTACCCCACAGCCAGGGGTAAGGGCACCGCCACCTCGCCCCGGCTCCCACCAAATCAGGGATTTGAGATAGCCCTTCCACAGGAATTGCAGTGCAGAGGATCATGTTTCCCAGCCCAGGGACCCTGCCTGCCATGCAAAGGTGCTGACGGCTGCTTTTGTTTAGGGTGCCTGGGCCTGGAGAGGAACATGTGGCATTGACTGCTAGACCACAACATCCACAGAGCAGGACTACAGCCATGGCTTAGGGCAGTGAAGGCCCCTTTGTCTGAGCTGGCCGCAGCCCAAGTAGGCTGGGGTGTCTACAGCCAAAAGACAGGGGGACGCAGACTTACCATGTCAGCATGACACCTGAGAGGAAAGTGGAGACGTAGTGATGGAAAACCCACCAGCCTTTGATTCTGGAAGGCAGACACAGAGAAGGGGCGTCAGGTCTTAAGCACAAATCAAGACCCAAACACGCACCAGGAGAGGAGAGCCAACCCAGCGCCAGCCACCCTCCAGCTCCCAGGGCAAGGCGAGTAGCAGGGCTGGTTGCGAAATGGCCGTGTGTGGAGCAGGACCCAGTGCCTCCGGTCTAGGCAGCACCCAGGGGCCAGGGCTCTTCCCGCACCACCTCCGCACGGGGAGTTCCTCACGCCCGGTACAGCTCGTTACCAGGGTTTACTACACACCCTGAGTAGGAGGGAGCTGCTCCCTCGGGAAGCACAGAGCTACACAGCGGGTCCGAACTCCCCGGCCTTGCAAAGAAGGACCAACTCATTGCATGCCCCGCTCCCCGAGCTCAAGGGACTCACTTGGATCCATTGTTGATCAAGATGCTCTCCCGGATGGTGAGGGTGCAGTAGTACCACACCAGGAGGAAGTTAAAGACGGCATCTGTCACCCTGGTGGGGAACAAAACGGGGTGTAAAGCCAGCAGCAGAGCCATTGCCTGTGTGTTGGGGGCACGGGCACTGAGACAGCCGTCACTGCAGGACGCCCAGCCACCCTACGGGCAGGGAGACCTGTTTCTCCACCACGGTCACAGTGAGACCGCAGCAGCCACAAAAGCCACCCCACCTCTAGGGCAGCTGCCAGATCCTTTGTCAGGATCTCTTCTTCAGCTCTGGACCTTTCGGGATGGGAGAGGACATGGGCCCTGGGAGGAAATCTCTGCCTGGCCCCTTACAGAGAGCATCCAAGCCAGACTCACCTGGAGTTGAGAAGGAACCGACAGGAGAAGGAGACAATGAGTAAGATGATGGTGAGGTAGAGCTTGAACTTCTCGTACTCATCTTTATATGCAAACCTGCAGGGAAGCACAGGGACAGGCTTGGAGCAAGGTGGCTGCTGAAAGTCTGTGTCCTCCCGTCCCATCTGCCTGGACAAAACTGTTGTTCTGTTGGGAACCTCTGGGACATGCTCAGGAAAAATCTCATCCCCTGGGTATTTCTGAGAGAAGAGCACACCAGGCTGCTTTCACACAGGTGAGACAGCTTCAAGACACCACCAGCCTGGCGGGTGGTGCAGAGGACTCTGGGGAAGCTGGACAGATTGGCCTCTGCTCAGGTCTTCAAGGGGAGGCCTGGGGGACTGAGAGGGGGACACAGGCTCCTGGCTGGGCACCTCTGCCATTAGTGTCCCAGCATAGAGGGGGCTCTCGTAGGCCAAAATCAGCTACTGGTGTTTCCCAGGGGAAGAGGAGGGGGCTCGCCAGTGGCTGCACAAGTCTGTCTCTCCTGGAAGTCTCTAACACAGGGGAAACCTGGACATGGCTTCAGTGAAGGATCCTATTTAGCTCATCAGAGCTAACGGTCCATCCCAGCCCCATAGCAGGAGCGTAAGGAGGAGGTGAGGACTCAGCTGATTCTGTAAAAGGAAGCAGGGGACAGCCCGGGAAGGGAATCTGCACCAGGCAGGTCAGGCCAGCCATGTGTCTGCACATGCAGCAGCTCAGCCTAGGAGGAGGAGTTGTTTCCTGGCGACAAGGGGATCCCAAGCCAGGCAAAGCACAGGGCAGCAGCGACGAGAGGACCGTACTTGGCCTGCTTGCTGAGCAGCGTGACATTCACGTTCCCGAGCACCAGACTCAGGTACAACCTGGGGAGAGAGCAGAGGCGTTAGGACGGGGAGCTGGCAGCACTGCTGCGGAGGCGAGGCAGAGCCGTCCCCTCTCGTGCCACCGCTGACGCTGTGGGGCAGGGAACGAGCCCCCAGCTGTTTTCCACTCGGAGCTGCCAGGCAGCGTGACTGGCACAAATGCTCTGGCATCTCCTCCCAAGGGCAGTGGGACGGGTGGCTGAGCACACACCCCACCTCCCGTGAGCACTGGGGTGTTTGCTGGGGCTCCCCGCTGTGCATGGCTGCCGTTCAAGGGCGGGTGAAGGGCCATGAGCAGGCAGAGGAGCGAGGGGGACGAGGGCAGCGCTGCAGAGGCTCAGCCTGGCTCCTGCCCAGGCATCCTCTGGGGAGCTCAAGCAGAGCAGCACAGCTGTGATGCTGCTGGGAGCAGGGTGACAGCAGGTTTGTGTGTTGCAGCGTTGCAGCCGCAGGGACGTGGAGGGAGGACTTGGTGTTTCACCCAGAGACGAGGCACCTCTTACCCGTTCTTCTTTGGCAGATAGGCCTCCATCTCGAAGAAAACGTTCTGCCTCTCTTTTATTAGGTTCTGGGTCTCTTGGATGGACTCCTCCTGTTCAGGACTCACGTGGGCTTTGCATCTGGGGAGGAAACACGATGCTGGCATCAGGACAGCCTCTGTAACACAATCAGCACGTGCTGGTACTCGATATGTGACTGTCTCAGACAAGGACACCCCAAGGACAGGGAAGATGGGCTGGAGGCAAGTCCACAACTCCATCTGCAGGGCAAGCTCCTCTGTCAGGCTGGGATGTTGCTCAAGAAAAGGAAGCAGGAACGAGGGCAAGGTGAGGCCAGACACAGACGGGTCTTCTCACCCTCGAGGAAAGATGGAGAGAGCTTTGTGCAGGAGGGGGGTAGTTCAAGTTACCTGCAAAGCCCTTGCAAGCTCTGAACTGCAAACAAGGCACAAACCAGAGCAGAGGAAAGGGAAGCTGAGGAAGACCTGCCTAGGTGAGTCCAGACCTCCACAGTGCTTTGCTATTAGTGAGGCTGCAGTAATGTTTGTATTGGAGACAGAGCCGTGAGACGAGTTCAATAGCCCCATCCTTGCTGCTTTCCCCTCCTGCCCCGCACCATCACAGGACACCAACTCACTTTTTGAGGGACAATGACAGCTCTTTCAGCCGCTTCTTCTGCCGTGCGATGGAGCTCGAGATCCCATCCTGGAGTTTCGTTAGCTCCTCGAGTTTCTGCTTGTACAGCTTGTGATTATCCTGAGGAGAGACCGGCATACGTTACAGCTGCCTGCCCAGCCATCCCTGTCCTTGGGTCCCCTGTGGGGCATCTGTTGATGCATTTGTGAAAAACCATCTTTAACTTCACCTGTGCAGCAGCTGGGTAAGACAAGAGGTGGGCAGAAACTGCAGGCAGAAAGCCAGGTGTGTTTGGGGACAGCCTGCAGCCATCCCTGCTTCGGTGGAGGCAGAAGCAGCTGCTGAGGACACCCATCCCCAATCCCAAGGAAGTTATCTGCAGGTGCAGACACATCCACACGGCACAGCCTGGTCCTGCCCTCGCACGTGGCTTGCGTCCGCCCCCCCTCCAGCTGCGGGCTTTGAAAGTCCAGCCAGCAACGTGATCCCACTCCGGGGATGCTCCCGTGGCTGGGAAACCATTGACTGCAGCACAGGGGATAGGAAAGACTCGGAAAAAAGGCTGCTGGGGCCAGAGCTACAACTGAGGGCCACAGCCACCCGGGAGCAGTGGCTTTGACTGCAGGGACAGGATGAGCAGCACTCTCTGCTTGGAGGTTCATGCAGCACCTGCTGCTGCCCCAACTCGTGGCTCTGGGGCTCCATCCTGAGCACCCCAGGGAAGCTGGAAGGAGCCCATCAATGAGCTGGACAAAGGGGACAGACTTGCAGCAGGGCTGCAGCCAACTGCCCGGTTCCTCGTGCAGCGGTAACCCAACCGCACCTGGGTAAGGCTAGATGCCACTCTTCTGCTATATTTAGAAAGGAAAGAAGAGGAGAGAGCATGCTGGATCAATGCTCCTTGTCCAGGTCAGCTGGAAAACAGCCTCACGTCGACCACAGGCAGCCTGAATGCCACCTCCATCAGGTGGAATTAAATGCTGCTCACAACAACCCTTGGACTAGACCTTGACGCACACACATTTTAGCCTCCATAGCTCTTATCGAGCACTTTATCAGCAGATCTCAAAGCTGTTCCCAAAGGAGAAAGGTGAAACCGAGACGCAGAGGAGGGAAACAACTCATTCTCCCTCTGGTGACAAACAGCAGAAGGGTGGGAATGGATCCCAGATAGCCCTGGCTCCCCCAGCAGTGATTTATGTCCCTGATCTCTCACGGGGCATGCCCTGCTTGACCATCAAGCTTTCCTGCTCCCATCTGGAGTCATCGCCTTCTATTGCTCTGGAGTTAACTGAGAGCGAGCGGCTTTTGTGACAACTCCTTTAGATGTGCGAGCGTCCGAGCACCACGCTTGGAGACAGCCTGGATCAGGAGCCCCTCCAGGAGAACGTTCCTAAAGGAAAGGGCCAGCACTGTGCAGCCGCACGCAGGGTTCAAAGCAGGCAACCTGGGACATCCACACAACCCCTATGGAGCAAGAGGAGGTTTCTCAAAGCCTCCCTTGCCCCAGATTTGGGCACAGCTGCAACGTGACCGCAACAACATCCGCTTTGCCCTGCTCCCAGGGGGGAAGGAGGGGGAAAGGGAACTGGTGCAGATGCAGCTGGTTGAGCTGAACCGCAGCAGAAGATGGTTAGCCAATCTTTTCCTTGGGTGACCCCTGCCTGAGCTGAAGCCTGCCCGCTCCTTCCCCTGGCAGCGAGCGCCCTGGGGATTACACAAAGCAGGTGGAAACATCTCCGATACCAGTCACCCTCCCAGCACAGAGTCCCTGGCCAGCCCTGGTGGGTGACGGGGCACCGGAGGGAGGGTGCCCGGGGTCGAGGGAGGCAGGCTCTCGGGACAAGGCACCTGGCTGTAGCGTGACCAGATTCCTGGCTGTCTCCGCTCTGCTGGCCGGCTCCGCTGTGAGGCTGGCTTTGGGCTTGCCGGAGCCGGGCTGAGAGGAGCGATAAGTAGTGTGAAACAGCATCTGCGTAGCTCATTCCCAGCCGTGCCATGCCAGGCAGTGCCGCTCCCCACTCCAAGCCTTTAAAAGCCCAGAGACCTCGTGTCTCCACGCCACGTCCATCGCAGGCTGGATAATTAGATTGCCCCAGCCCTGGAAAGCCCCGGTTCTTGCCAAACTCCCGTGTCCAGGCTCCTTGGCGGTGCCCCGGCACAGCCTGGCACCCCCTGCCCTGCTCCGAAACCCTTTTCCCAGAAACACAAGGGCTCCTTTATCAGTCGTGACCGAGGGCTGGGGCAGGGGAACAGCGGGAAAAGCGACCGGAATCCGAGCAGGGAGACCCCGCTTGCCCCCGGCACCCGTTAGGGATGCTGCCGGGGCACACACCCCCCCCCCCCCGCCCCGCGGAGGAGCTTTCACCCCCGGTGACAGTAACCCCGGGGTGCCCCGGCTCCGCCGTCCCCGCCGCGGTGCTTGGGGGACGAGGCGAACCCTGATGCAACGGCGGAGCCGTCCCTCCGCCCTCGGCGCCGACCGGTGGTGGTTGCCCAACCGGTGGCTGAGGTCACCGGGCCCGGGACTCCCGGGGGAAGCTCCTCTCGGTCTCTGGGGGCCGGTAGCCGGCGGGGTGCGGCTGCCCGCGGGCACGGCGGCGGTACCTGGATGCGCTGGTAGCCGTCCTGCAGCTCCTCCCACTCTCGCAGGCACTCGGCGGCCGAGGTGCCGCAGGCCATGGCGGCGATGGCGGCGGGCGAGCGGCCCCGGCCCGCGGCGCTGGGCTGCGCTGGGCGGCCGCCGCCTCCCGGCCCGCTTCCGGGCACGCCCCGCCGCGGGGCGGGGAAAGGGGCGGGGCCGCGGGGCGGGGGGCGGGGCCAGCCCTAGCCTGGGTTTTTCTTGTAAGTAGCGGCCTGGATTAAGGAGGGAGGAAAAAAAAAAATCAGAGACCTTTCCCGGGCGCTCAGGGCGCTTCGAAGCTCGGGGGGCCGGTCCGCTGTCAGCTCGGGCGGTTCTGGGTGTAAATTTACCTACAGAACGGTACAGGCCGGCTGGCTCCATCCCTGAGTGCACGTATTTGAATTACAAACGGAGCGGGGGATGATCTAAATTGAAAAAAACCCCTAAATCCTTAGCACAGAGCGCAAGGAAAGCCCAGGAGCGTTTTCTGTAATGTTTTATTTTGTGATGCCAACGTGAAGAATTCACGGTGCGGTAAGAGAGAGGACAGTACTGAGTTTAGGTTCCACGTAACAGGATTGATGCTTCAAAATTACCAGCCGTGCCAAGAGCTTTGGTTGCTGTATTAGAAGGTGGCACGTGGGAGGTGTGGTCTTGACCCAAAATAATGCAGAGCTAAAGACAAAAGCCTTTCCATTACATTAAGATCGTTTTCCAAACAGTTCAAGGAACTTTCTACCGACACGGTGGTATGGACAGGGAAGCGCCTTTCCTTGCTGGGTGTTCTCTTTGCTACCTGTCAGTAGTTTGGTTCAGAGATGTCTGTGATTGTGGCCCCGTAGATTTGGGTCTCCCAGTCTGAGAGCTGTTTCACAAAACCCCGGTGTGGTCTCATGTTCGTTTTGCATTTCAGAACGTAGTCCCAAGCTCTCTGTGAACAGAAGGAAAGAAAAGAAGTGTTAGGAATTTGAACTGAATGCGAATCTCGGGTAGGTACATGAAGCAGCTACACCTGTGGATGACACAGCTTTGTATTTACTCCCTGTGTTGGACAGCAAGAACCTGCAGATAAGACTTTGGCTACCAAAGTAGGGACAGTCTGGATCCAGATGTGAACTTCTGAGAAGACTGTCACCTTCATGCTCTGCTCTCCTGGATACGAGGACAACTCAGGCTGCTCTCACTACCTGGCAGGTATCTTGCATTATTTTACACCGATGGAGCAATGCAGCCCTGGATTTTTACCCTAAAATGCTCTTTCTTCCATGGATGATAAGCAAAGCAGTGAAGTATCAGCTATTCACAGGGAAGCAACAAAGGTTATCATGTTTCTGGATCGGTGTGACCTGATATGGCAAAGCAGCTATGACACTCCAGTTATCCCACTGCATTAATCACAGTCATCTTCATTATTTGTTAGTGCCAAGTAATCAGCTAGGAACTCTGCTATACAGAGGGTAGATCCGCCAGCATTACTTGGCTTTACTGCAGCTGCATCCTTGGGTTTACCCAGTAGTGCTCATCTTCCCGCTTTTAAAAGAGACTGCCCCCAGCACCTGGAGGATTGCTTAAGCGTAATGAGACCAAAGGTTAGAATATAGTGCTCCATTGGTTTGTTTTTCTAATCTCAATCATTCTGCAGGCTCCGAGGCTGATCTTCCAATATTTACTCCTCTGGGCCCACAGTGTGGATGTCTCTAGTTCCCCTGAACTCAATAGACCTACTCACATATCCATTACTGACAGAATAAGGGGCCGCACATCCCAAGTCTGCCTTTCTTTTGCAATATCTTCATCTCTGGAAGCTTTCGAAGATCTTTGCCTAGACTGGCTGAAGGATCACACAGGAGTCTGTTGCACTGCTTTTGTCTGCAAGAAACAAACTTGTCTGCCAGGGTAATCCCCCAGGAAAGCTTCGCCCAGTCAACTGTGGGCAAGCACTGCCCAGGCGAGCCGCAGCATGCTGCTGCTGTGTCAACCTTTCCTTCTTCTATTTTGGCATTTAGTAAAATCCTGAAACAAGCCTGTTGATACCAACTGAGAGAAACTGCAAGGTTCAGCTTTTGACTTTTGCACTGCCATTGCAAGCACCTTCAGTAATTTAGTGTGCAAGCGAATGGTTATCAGCGTGCAGGAACAATCACACCCAGCATTAGTAGCAGAGACTAAATAGTGTCTGCAGCCCTGTTGGCAGGCTCAACCTGAAATTACCCATTGGCACACAGCGATGGTAAGAGATTTCCTCTTATGTTGCAAATGTTTTCACAAAATCAATTAAATTATTAGATACAGGCCCAGCTTCAGTGAAGCTTGGATCAATCCTTTCAAGCTCCCAAAGGAGGAAACACTTTCCAAAATAGGACAACCTTTTTAAGGAGATGACTTTCAGTTCCCATGGGAACTAGCCTGCTCTGTGCTAAGCAGGCACCACCATGGGATGGTGCCTATGGCAGCACGATGCCCATGCGTTGTATGCAAAGGGAAAAAGGGCCTGGCACCAGGGGAGGCTCTTGCACAGCCGGGTCATTCTCAGCCATCATTCATTATTTTTCTTACGTTATTCAGAGCTATGGAACAGCATGTACTGGCCATCTAACCTGTACATGCCTCCTGGGCTACTATTATCCCATTCCAGATTTCTCTACAGTAGTACCTGTGGGAAGGGGATTGCTTCTGGAGAAATAAAATAGGATTTTGGAAGAAGTCAGTGCTGATGCTGAAGTAAGTGGTAAATCAGAGCCCTGCAAGCACTGGGTTCTAATTGCCCTGTAACCCCATGGTATTAAGACATGGGATTAACTCCAGTAGCTTCCAGGTACTTTCTTTCTCGGATCCAGGAGAGCAGAAATGCTAAGGTCTGTAACCACAGCTTTATTTTTATAGCCCCATAGTTAAGGAGGGAAATACAAGAATATGACAGGTGCCAGGGTAAGGACTCACAGATCCAAAATCACACCTAAGCCACCTCCTTAACAGTATAAAGAGGCTGCAATCTGATCTAACAGAATCTGTTACATTATCAGGTGGATAGTCTGCATCAAAGCACAGATAATAGCTATCTCATTACTACAGTAATGAGGCTTCAGAAACAGAAATAAACTGCAGACCGAGCCAGTATCTGTGGGAAATATGACAGTGATGTACCTTCAGGGAAAACTGGCAGGAATGCATAAGATAGGCCATGGCTGCTGTGCTGCTCCGGCTTATCCCCAGGCTGGAGAACACCAGTACCGCTCCATGATCCAGCTGAGCATCTGAGTAAAGAAATGCCAATCACAAATTAGTGATCTGGGAAATCAAACTTCCAGTTGTACAGTTGAGCTTTAATTCAGTGACAGCCGACAGGCTAGCAGCCTGAGTGACAGGACCCCTCATGAACCCTGACAGCAGCAGATGGGCACTGCCAGCTCCTGTTTCTGTAGCATTTGCTTTTCTTAAAAATCCACAGTTAAAACGTGGCTTTGAAGACCAGAACAAATGACAATGGCCAGTCAATGCTTCATTACAGATCAGTGTTGCCTTTACATCAGATAGCTGAAGAAAAGTGGCCTACCATGACCAATCAATCAGCTGTGGTCAGCATCACATCAGCTACTCAAACTCTTCCCAGAAATGTTCAAAGATATTGAAATTTGTGATCAACGCAAACCTAACTGTTCTCCACTGAAGCTGCAGGAATCAGCAATCAAACTGGAGGGACTGACTTCCAGTCCCTTACCCTTCTATGGTGATCACCAGCAGGAAGCATGTACATGCCAGCTAGGGCACTGGTTTTATGATGTTTTTATGATGAATACTTTGCAGTGAAAATTGCTAAGATCAGAAAACTCATTTTCTATAAAAGCCAAGCCCAGGGATGCTGTCAGTCACTCCTAACCACATCAACTCTGCTACCTATGCCTAAAAGGTTGCCTATTTTATTAATAGCCTTTTGAATTCTTTCCCTCACTCTCCAGAGCAGGCAGCATGACATGTTTTTGGAATATCAGCAACTGAACTCTAGAATTCATAGGGCAAAGCCTCTTCTTTTACTGCTGTCAAGAGGTTGTGGCGTTTTGTGTTTTTTTCTTCAAGCTCTAAAACAGAGTTTTCTGACTTATTTCTACCATGAGATACTATTTCTGTTCTAAGACCTGAGCAGCAATGGCCTCACTCCAGCATACACCTGGCATGAGGACACTCACACTCCTCTCAGAGTATGGGGAGAGCTTTAGTCTACTGCTCACCCATAACCGTTCCAGTTTAAGTAATCTACTCTAGATTGTCAAGTAAACAGGCTATCAAGTAAACAGTATACACTTCCACAGGAGCTACGGCTACTAAACTCTTAATAGGCTTTTTGGAAACTTCCACAAACTGATGTGGGAAAGAAATTTTCTTCTGAAATACTACTGGGAAAAAACCTGGGGAGAAATGAAAGGCAAGTAAGTGTATTTTGATACTTGGGGTTTAATGCATGCAGATCACGACATTCAGTTCAGGACTCCAAAATTATATCCTCAAATATTGTTTCCTTGTTTCTTTGTTTGCATCCAGTTGTCATTTCTTATTTTGTACTTGGATTAAAGGTCTATGGGGACAGGGTGGTCTTTTGCTTCTGGGTCTGTACAACACTCAACTCAGCAGGGCCTTGGTCTGTGGCAGGTGTTATTTCATAACTGTGATAAAAGATAACGACACGGTTGCACACCATCACAGGATGGAGCTCTGGGAGCTGTCTGCTGTGCTGCTGCAGACACTGAGCTGGAGACTATGTTTTTTTATTGCCCTCTCTGATGTAATTAGCTGAATGCGGGCTTATGCCGTCCAACCTGAAAATCTTCCTAGGCCCTATGGTGGGTCTGCACTGGAAATCACAAAGATTAGCAGCGTCTTGTGGTAAGTTCTCTAATGTGTGTCACACTGATGTTCAAATAAAGCTCTGGTGGATGAAGATTTGGGCTGCTAAGGGTCAAAGGATTGTATTTAAGAATGAAGGAACAGGAGACAATCCTATGAAGCCCCGGTAGACATCCTGCAGCAAAGCATTTCCAGATCAGGTGGGAAGCTCACTGTTATCAGAGTAAGGTGTTCTTTAAAGTGAGTAGGAACATCAGAGTCAGATGCCCTGTAAAATCTCCCTGTCCATCAGGCTGGTTAGTAAGGCAGCTCTGGTATCCATTAGGGTGTGGGCTTGCTTGGGAGTATACTGATCTTGAAAGATTATGACCCTCCTGTCTGAGCTTCCAGTTCGAGTGAATTGCAGTCACTCCCATCTAATATCCTAGAGTGAGCAAGGTCTCAGGAATTCCAGATCAGGAACAACTCACCTATGAAATGACAAATGGTGGCAAAGGAAGAAAAAAGATCTGCTTCGAGTGAATCTGGAACAGATATATGGAGGTATTTGCCGCCTTCTGCAAACCTGGGAAAAGAGCACAGAGCATGACATGGACCAGAGAAGCAGCTTTGAAAAAATGTGTTTGTTGGAGGCAAGCTGATAATTTTGTTTGCTGTTACATGTGTTGAGTTTTCATCATCGTCATCATTAACATTATGATAAGGGATTTGTTATGGTAAGACACCGAGATGCTTGTAATACAGAACCAGTTTTAATTACTGATTTTCTGTTCCACATGGTATCAGCACTGATGTCTTAACTTAACCTACAGCTTCCTTTATCTGTGAGCTAAATGAAAACGGATTAACTGAAAGCAAGAGTGCCTTCACAGTGTGCATATTGGCAGTTTTGTGGATATAGCCCCCAACTGCCTTCATGTGGTTTTCTGTGACAGCATCCTCCTCCTTCCACAAGCTCAGAAAACTCAACTCAGAGAACTAATGGAGCAAAAAATTGGTGAGGAATTTCTGAAATGTTAAGGCACGTCATGCAGAGGGTATGGGAAGATTACCCACGGCACAGAGACCTTTGATGTTTTCCTCTGGAGCCAAAGGCATGAGAAATGTCTGCTGGTATACATGTCCTGGGGTAGGTAACTGGGTTTGTTACTAAACTTTGTTTTGGTCACCACACTGAGAAATGCCACTGGATTTTTCACTCCGTGAAATGGCATTACCAGGATGGCCTACATACTCTGCTGAATGATCGGGGACAGATGTAGGTAAGGAAGGAAGACCAATAATGTGAAATCACCAATGTGAAACATTGGTGATTTAGCTTTTCCACTGATGTGTTTGTAAGATTTTGCTCTGAAAGCTATTCAGAGATACACATTCTTCCCAAAGGATGGTGGTATGCAATAGACTCAAAATGGCAATGGCCTTCCAGTCCTCCTCTTACCCAATCCACCCATGTCATGGTCAAAGGCTACAGGACTGCATTGCTGCTGTGCTAACTCTGGAATAGAGATTGGAAAAATGAGCATGAAACAGCACTCGAATCTGCAGTGAACAACAGAGGTTTCCTTGGAAGTTCACAGGCACTGACTCCTCTGTGAATGGGCTCTGGTGCTGTGCCACCTCACTTTTTTCACAGGCACAGACATTGGTGAGGATAAACCTTGAACTATTTAACTTACATTGTTGCAGGCTGTTCAGAGATGTTGACTTGTGCTTTGATCTTCAGATCTTTCTGAATTTGTTGGTCACAGGCCTGCTTGAAATTGCCCATATATAACTTTGCAGGCAGTATTTCTACAGGGTATGGCTGGAAGTTCTCTAGTTCCTGCTGGACAGAAATCATAGGCTCAGTTTAGAGTGTATTTGCTCCTACTAGCTTGGTAAGTTCTTAAACAGAAGTCATGTGAAGAACTGAACACACACTTAGTCAACAGCCCATGACACATTCTAGTGTAATGAAGAGTGTAAAGAAATTCAATCACTTGGACTTTCTGTGTATTGAAGTCTTTGCTAGATTTACTGAGAATAATTGACAGCATTGCTGTCATTGTAGCATTACTTGAAACAAATCCTAACTAAACAGGAGGCAGCATATATTCTTTACATTGTCTGGAGGGATTGCAGCATAACAGATTCATCTGATGTTCTCCCTGGTTACTGTTTGCAACGCTAAATGAAATCATCTGCCACCTGCAGAGCTGCAGGTGCCATGCAGTGGCACAACACAAGTCACTGCTTCCAGTGTCTGCAGTGTGAAGGCTGAGAATAAAAATACACAAATAGCCGATAGTGCCTCTACATCCCTAACTGATACTTGGCTAATGCTACAGCATAACAATTTAAAGCAACAGAGAACAACAGCTTAAACTGAGAGCCAAGGAGGTACTCTGTGTCCAACTGAATCTGATGGGGAAGTTGAGCAGTTTGCTACCCTTCACAAAGAAGCACAAAGTGAACTGATTTTCTCTCCTGTGCTGTGGCATCCCACAGGTTAGCACTGTGTCATGGGCTGTTTCACGTGAACCAGAAGTGAATAGGAACAATGGAAACAAAAGACATGTTGCGATGAGATGCTCTCTGCTGTCCAGCGCCCTCTAAATCTGCACTGCCTCAGGTCCTGTCCTAGATGTGAAAAAAGGGTAATTGTTTCTCATAAGCTAAATAGATCAATGTTTGTAGATGAAACCAAACAATTAGGATACTAGTGTTCCCGTGGATGGCTGTTTTCCTTCTGGGCCTGCTGAAACAATGCACCAGCACTTGCTTTGTGATCCTTCCTGATGAAAAGCTTTACAGACATGGAACACAGTGCTTGATAGGAATTGTACTTCTGTCTGAAAACATTTACTGTGTACCATCCCAGATAACCACGTGTGAGAGAAGAACCTGCTTCCTTTCATCATTTGCTACTGTTTGTTTAGTTATCTGTACTCTCCAGTGGGCCAGTTTCAGGGTTATCAGAGAAACCTTCCCAGGTTGTTTTTATGAGCTTTCTTTCACACAAGAGGAAAAAAAGGCAAAGTGTGGCTGTAAAAGAACTAGTGGTGAGACTCAGGGCAAGCACAGTAACTCAAATTACATTTAATTCCTTTGTTTGAAATTATTCTGATAGCAGGTTTACAACACCATTTAATTTGAATTCATTAGCCATCATCAGCTGAATATGAATGCTAATGTCTTCTACTTGCAAATTAGTCTCATCTCACCTGAGGCATCCACAATATCTTCTGAGTCCTCAGAAAATGATAGCAAGCTGAAAAATGCTTGTATCCTCCCCTCAGGACAAGGACAGGATGGCAGGTGAACTGCTCTAAGCTTCTGGCATACTGGACGGCAGTTCCTTCCTCAGCATCTAATGAGATCAAAAAGCTGTTTGCCAGGGCAGGTTCAGAGTGCCTCCATCAGCACTGGGGGTTACATCTGTCCCACTGACACAGACAGAAAATTCCTTTTCATTTCACCTAATGGTCTGTAGAGAGCCTTGTTAAAAGCTAGACTTATTCAAAATTTTACTGTTGCTGCAGGTCAGTAACATAGCATGTTGGTTTTCACCTCTTGTCCTGATCTATTATTCCTCTCCTGGTTTCTTTTGTAAGTCTAGATCAAGATTTTTTTCCCTCCCCAGAATT
Source organism: Haliaeetus albicilla (assembly GCF_947461875.1). NCBI lineage: Eukaryota > Metazoa > Chordata > Aves > Accipitriformes > Accipitridae > Haliaeetus > Haliaeetus albicilla. Next base: position 7,827,452 of record NC_091491.1, read on the forward strand.
CTTTGGGAAATGCTTGTAATAATTTCCCTAATAGGGAAGTATTACTAATTTAAATCTAATAATCTCAGTTTTATGGAGCCCCTTTTCTTTAGTCTGCTTTAGGCAAAGGGGGAAAGAAGGAGGTATCGTGAATAAATTCTTCACAAGTGTTTTGAACACTCCCCTCAGTGAAGTATATTATGTGAGATGGCTGCTCCCCCCTTCTCCCAAGGGATCCATCCCGCCTGCCTCTAGCTATGTCTGCTTTATAAATAGATCAGCACAATAGAAACCCACTTCTGATTCTTCACACCTTCCCTTGCTACTGTCTCATCACCGAGTGTTTATGAGCATGCTTGCTTTATTCATTCCCCTTACACGCCGATATTTTTCTTAAACAAATGATGTAAATCTTTGCTGAAACTACAGTAGCCTTTATAAATAATAGGAGCCAAAGAAACATACTGAAGTGGTTCTGCACACAGCAGAACTCCTTGCCAAAGGATGCGTGAAAGTTAACATTTCCATGGTTCAGGGAAGACTGAACAATTACATGGAAAAGTTTCCAGCTCTTCACACTTCTCGGTGAACTCCATCAAATCACCACCCCCATTAAAGCTAAGTCTTTTAGAATATGATAATGTGAAAGCCTTTTATAACCCTCAAAGAAGGAAGTACTCACTCTGTGAACATACGGAACTTGAGTCAGTGTTTTCAGTGTGTAAAGAAGCACTGCTCCCTAAAAGACAATCATTGGACAAGCCCAATCTCAGTGAAATGTGGAAAAAAAATTCCTCCTATGCGACAAGGAACTTCAGAGGGATCAGTCCACAGATAGGAAACCAGGTCTGCCAGGACGCTTTGAAATAAAACCTGGATTTCTGAAGCCTAAGAACATAAGCAACAGAGTGAAAAACCACATGCATAGCACAGATGTTCATTTTTCAAATCATTTCTCTTCCAATAAGCTCATAAAATTAAATGAGAAATGGGAAGAATACCTATCTGACAGTGAGGTCTTGACTGACATGGGTCACACGTACCTTTTTCTTTCTCCTCTTCCTCATAGTCACAGCAATCCAAAGAGCTGGTCTCACAGTCATACACCACACAGTATCTGACACACCCCAGCTCCTCTGAATCCGGTACCAGGTACTCCCCTGTAGGACTCTACCAAAATCACAGAGGAATTCTATCAGGAGCACAGCTCCACTCTTTTCTTGTGGCATCAATGCTACATCTTGCAAGTTACTACTCTATAGCTATGGGATAGGTTTGGGGCTATGTCTGCACTTGACGCTGAAAGACCCAGTTAGAATTCAGAAATGACGCAAACTACACCGGATTGCTTCATCAGCTGCAGTGGTAAAGATGCCAGCACAGTCCTTTGTGAGACAAGGCCAGATATGTTAATTCTTGTGCAATATTTTTCCTGATATACAGCTCCTATGTGCCAACCCTTTGGGCTACTGAAGCCACCTTTGCTTTGTGACAGAATACATCCCCCCAGTGGCAGAAATGGAACATGGCTGAAACAGGCAGGGGAGAGACTGGGACAATTCCCGCGGGTTTAAAGCCGATTTTGGCTTACTGCTAATTGCTAAATCCAAGGATGGTTTACACAAACGGTAAGCCCCTCACCTGTTCAATCCTGCGTGCTGTAATAATATGGCTTTCATCGTATTCACGCTGAGTACGAGCATCTGAAAAAAACAACCAAGACAGAGCAATTGGCTTGTTTGATGCTTTAAAGGTAGAATCCTGTTTGTAATTCAGTTAGTGGGAATTCAGGCACCGACATCAACCAGGGAAAGAGATTCGGTTTTTTAGACACTGAGACTTTCTGATGTGGCTGTAACGAATGCCAATACTGATGTCAGTCTACGTGTAACACCAAGTGATGCCAGCAGCTTTAGTCCTGACCCAAGTGTGGTACCGCAGCGTTCATGGCGCCAGTCTCATGCTCTGTTCTGCTCTGCCCTGTGGCGTAGCCAGGCCCCCACTCACTGGGCCTGCTCTGACCTCCCGGCGTCCAGCACCTCCGCCCCTGTGCTGCCCCAGAGACGGGGAGAGGGGCACCAGAGAGACCCCAACCCCACTCCCAAACGGGCCGATTCCCTCGCCGAAACACTTAATAATGTTGCAATATCAGGCACCCTTTTGGGGGGTATTGGCAGCATGCCGGATGCAATTTTTGTCAAAAAATCAGCAATTTTTGTGCAATGGTCAAGAAATCTTGTCCCCCTCTACAACCTCCGGGAGCAGGCGGGAAGAGTGTGTATCCCTGGGACGCATCAGAGCAGGAAGAGCTGGACGTGACAAAAGCAGTACCAGCTCACGGGACCTGAAATGGGATGGGAGAAACGCCCCAACTGCAAGGCCCCAGGAATTACGAGACGTAACGTGTGCTCTTCCCCGGAGCCCACAAACCCCATTTCTCCTCAGGAAACCTGCAGCAGCAGCAGGCCTCCTGCCCGCGGGCTCACCCAGCAGGCACAGGTAGTTGGGCTCCGCCAGCCGGGACACCCGCCGCTGCTGGTTGAGGATGTTGTAGAGGCGGCCGGGCTCGCAGAGCTCCATCCCCGCCATCCCCCGCCGACAGGGCGATTGTCGCCGACAGGGCGATTGTCGCCGACAGGCCTCACAGCCCGGCTCGCCGCGTTGCCGTGGCAACGGCGGAGCGCGGCCCGCTGCCGCCGCCTGGTTGCTAGGGAGGGCACGCGCCGGGCCGTCGCTAGGGGTGACGTCAGGTGCGGATCTCGCGAGGCTTTCTCCTTCTTCCCCCCTCCCTTCCCGCGACCGGAAGTCTCGCGAGAAGGGCGGGCGCTCCCGCGCAGGCGCCGTGCCGTGGAGGTCGTTGGAGTCACCGGAGCGGCCGCGCCATGCTGTCCCGCCTCGCCCGTCCCGCCGCCGCCGCCGCGGCCCTCCGCCGGGGCCTCGCCACCACCGCCCAGGTACGCCACGCCACGCCGTCAGCCTCCCCGCCGGCACAGGGCCCGCACCCCCTCGGGGCCGGGGTGGGGAGCCCAGGCCCTCCTCCTCCTCCTCCTCTGTGAGGGGGCAACCGGGCCCGCCGGCGGGCTCGGCCCTCCTGTGTGCGGTGAGGAGGGGCTGGGGGCGTCTCTAGGCGGTGGGGGTCACCGCCTCAGTCGGTGCTGTGAGGGAGGTGTGAGGAGCGGGGGTCGGGGTCGGTTCCGGGGGTGCCGGGTTGGTGCGGTGTCTCCGCCCGGTAAAGCGTCCGCGCTGTGGGGCATCGCCCTGCGGCTCCTGGCCGGGAGAGAGCCTGATGTCTTTCTCCACACACTTGCTGGCCAAATCTATCGGTTCTAGGTGAATTTCTCTAACGGGTGGCAACGCCGGTTTGCTCGCTGCTTCCTTCCTCTACTGAAAATACGCCCCTGCTTTCAAAATGAACTAAGAATTAAAGCTGGCGGTTGGGGGGTTAACAGTAATCCTTAATATGCTGAAATCCGTTGTGCGTGACTCTTGATACCAGGAGAGGACTGCCGCTACGTGGTAGGTAGAGACCGACATCTATTTTCCAACGTAAATAGTTCCCAGTGGCATATGACAAAATGATTATTGTAGCTATAAAGGTGCATTTTACAAGAGAGGCTTGTGTAATTATTTTGATAGGAATTATATTTATTAGCAGTGCGGTTTTGATCTCATGGTATCAGGTCAGCCATAAATATGGGGCATAACAGTGACTAACGCTAGACTTTGCTTCCCCTTGGAGAGTTTCATGCTGAGTTACATTTGTTGCAATAGCAAGAAAACTGAGCTGCGGTTAGGCTGATCTAGCTCCTGGGTAGATTATTTCTTGTCAGAGCATAATAATTAAGCTGTTTGTGCAGGGACTTGGAGCTATTATGGCTTTATCTGGTAAGACAGTGTGATAGAGAACGTCCTTATCAGCGGTAATTGTATTACCATGTTGCGTCCCTGCAGTAGCCTCTGGTTCTCCATCACTTTGGCAGAGCGTTGCATTTTAAGATTATTCTGGACTTTTAACGTAGCTTGCCTCTTGCCTAGTGACACTCTCTCTACAAACAGGAGCACAGCCATTTTGGAGAGAAATAACTTTCTTCCAGTGAGCATGTTAGGGTAAAACTGGTTCACCAGGGCAACAAAGCAGCGTTGGTTTTATTTGCTTCTCAGCCACACTTGATCAAAGCTGGAAATGATAGTCACTTAATGTTCTCAGGCCTCAATCTTGAGGCAGCTGCAGGTACTATTTTGAATTTATTTCAGGTGTATGCATTTTCTTCACATATATACATTGGTTATTATGTTTATTGTAGTCCATTAAATGTATTGATTTGCCCAATGGGAAGGCATATTTTTTTGATACTGGCAATGAAAACTAGAAAAACTGCAAACCAGATTTTGCCCCAAGTCAGAGCTAGGTCCACACAGTAGCAGGTATTAGTCTCAGGCAGATGTTGCCATCTGAAGAAAGATGATCGTTTTGGTTACTTTGCCCAGCCTTGCTTCCCTTTTGAACTTCAGATTGCAAAAAAACCATTTTCCTCTAATTATCCTACCAATAAACCTCATGGATCTTTGGGAGGCTGTAGTGATGATCGCTTTCTGTGGGCTTAGGCAATCGATTTTGCGTAGTGCTTGATAAAGAAATTGAGAAATAGAACTAAAAGTAAAGAAAATGTGGTGAAATCCCCAAGGTCACTGCTGCAGTAACTACCAAAGCATCTCTTCAATGTATTTGTCGTCTTTTTTCCTCAGAACAATGCCAAGGTAGCAGTGCTGGGGGCCTCAGGAGGCATTGGCCAGCCTCTCTCCCTTCTCCTGAAGAACAGCCCACTGGTGAGCAGGCTCAGCCTTTACGATATCGCTCACACTCCAGGTGTTGCAGCTGACCTCAGCCACATCGAGACAAGAGCAAATGTTAAAGGTACTGCGAGCCGCTGGAACCAGTCTGTGTTCTGAAGGCGTCCTCTTGGGTGTCTCTGACACTTGGAGATGCCCATTGCTGTGCTTGTGAAGGGGAATCTTCACATGAACCTGAAACCTAGTATCAATTTAAGTAGCTTTTTCTCAAGCAGTGCATCACTAATTAAGGTTTAGCTGATTACGTTGACATGTATGGAGATGAAAATGGTCTGTGGTTGCACTGTTGAAGAGGAATTTGTAATACCTGGCAGGAAATATTCAGTAAAATTGCCTCAGAAAAAAGCTTGAGCATTGATTTTAAAAGTTTGACTACAAATAGACTTAACACTCCCTGGGTGTCTATGTGAATTCTGCGTGCTTCTTTTCTGAAGGGACAGCTGTCAAGTTCTGATGAAATCACAACTTAACCTGCTGATCTTCATTTTATTTGCAGATCACCAAGAAGTTACATTTTACTTGAATATGCCTATCTGCAGTTCTTTGGGGGCACTGACTGTAGTGCCAAGCTAGGGTTTTTGGAGAGTAAATTACACGTAACAGGAGGAACTGAGGTGTTTCAAAACAGATGAATGTGAGGTTCTCATCACTCTCATTTTGCAAGTTTTGAAACAACGATAGAACATCAAATAGGATCCATCTGTGATTGTATTGCTTTGCTTTGCAATGTAAGTCTGAATTGAAGGCTAAATTAAAAAAGGAATTGGGTGCCTCTGGGCATAACTTTGTACTTCAAAGTGTCAGATGTTTAATAACTGGCAAAAACATAATGCCTGAATGTCTTCCATTCCAGGCTTCCTGGGACCTGAGCAGTTGCCAGAATGTCTGAAGGGCTGTAATGTTGTAGTTATTCCTGCGGGAGTCCCTAGAAAACCAGGTATGTTGTTTTTTGTTAAAAAGACCCAGGGCTTCATTGAAGTGTATCTGTGCAGTACTGTTACTCAAATAAAGCTGTGTCTGGTGCTTTACGGTGCTCTCAGTGTTGGCTTGGGATGTGAGTAGTCTGTTAACTACACTGACATAGAGCTTGTGGTATCGGGCATCTCATTTTGCTTCTGTCTTAGATTGTCCCTTGTAAAATGAGCAGAATTGATTTCTGGAGTTCTGTGTAGGGGTGAGGTGCAAAGACTTTCCCTGCAAGTGGTTCTGAATCTCCCTTAGTGTTTCTTGCCCAGAGCAATGCTCTAGTAAAACAAAAAACAAAACAACCCTGGTTCTTTGTTTCATTTCTCAGCAGAATAGAAATAATCTGTTTTACATTAATAGGATGATAACTTCTTAGAGCATCTCTGAATGAATGCTGTTAATCCCTCCTAGAATGTCCCTGACCTGCTCCATTTCTAGTCTGTTTTTCACTATCCTGTTGGGAATGTAGCAAAATTCTAGACTTTAATGCCTAGCTCTTCCTAATTCTTCATTTTTCGTGGTTAAAGTAGTTGCTGCAACAGAAATGAGAGGTGGCACTTAAGCAACTAGCAGTATTTTGCACAGAGCAGTTGGCATTCAAACTGTAGCTGTGGAGGTGACTTCAGGGAGGAGGAGAATTCATCTCAGGAGCAGTTATGCTGCTCTGAGCACCACTGGTACACTGGTGTGGGTCAGTATGGTCACACTGTACTTCAGGCTGCCTAGTTGAAATACGTTCTGACAACTGACAGCTGGGCTGGTTGCTCCTGAAAAGGGCTAATCTCTCTGAAAGGGCAGTAATCTTTTATTAGCGAGAGGAGCTACCTTTGGAGCCAATTCATTACTGCAGCTGGAGAGTTTTCTCTTGATATATGAAACCAGAAGCTGATGTCTCTCTGTCCAGAGCAGAATATTGCTTTTTGATTGGGTTGCTTGTCTGTTAATTAGTAGCCTACGGGTAACTTAAAATACTGTACTGGATGCATTTTAGGTATGACCCGTGATGACCTGTTCAACACCAATGCTAGCATTGTTGCTACTTTGACGTCTGCCTGTGCAAAGCACTGTCCAGAAGCCATGATCTGCATTATTTCTAACCCGGTAAGCATTTTCTGGAGACCTTGAAAATGTAGGGGGGAAAAAAAAAAGTCCAGACTGAGAATACTAGAGTAATCTGAGTTCCTATTAGTTTTGACCAGTATCTCTAAGGTCTGCAGTGTATTTACAGAAAAGAACTAAAAGCCTGGTTCTACTAACCCGTTTTTCTTGGCTATATTTAAGTCAGAGGAAACTTGGATATAAAAGTGCTTAATATCTCAACATCTGTATGACTATGGTTATAATATATGCTGATGTATTAGCTGGAATAGAACTCTTAGCTCACTAAGGGAGGCACTTTTGTAATGTGAATGAACAAATTTGTTGTCTTAATGGTTATTTAAAATGGATGATTTTTATTCCAGCCTGACTGTGAATTGCTCTTCAATTTAGGAATTAAAGTTGTTGGCTACAGTTGACTTCAGGTTGGAAGTATACTTCAGGTTGTTTGCTGGCCTGTTCAGTTCATGCATTGGCTTCATTATTATACTGGTTTTAATGAATGCTTGCCTATTCTTGCTTATAGGTAAATTCAACCATCCCAATAACTTCAGAAGTCTTCAAGAGGCATGGTGTGTATAATCCCAACAGAATCTTTGGTGTTACAACGCTGGACATTGTCAGAGCAAATACTTTTGTGGCTGAACTAAAGGTAGGTCATAACAGGTGCTCTGGGAGGTATACTGCCTACTTCGGTCATCAAATCTATCAAAAATGCTTTTAAAATCACTGCAGAGAGCCAAAGGAGCTCAGATTTCTGTGGAGCTAGAGGCAAAGGCAATGATTCCCTGTTTCCATTCTCTAGAGGAGCCTGGGGATAGGGTTTCTTGCAAAATGTGGTTCAAGAGACTTTGACCTTTCCTTTTCATAGCTGTCCCCTGTGAGCAAGCTACATGTTTGCCATAATTCTGTTGGCATTTTCAACCCTGCTGGTGCAACCAGAGGAGAGGGTTGAATCGTAGTATGTATTTGCAAGTCAAACTATCTGTGCTGTGTGTTACAGGATATTCTGCAAAGTATCAGGAGGTGTAGCAAGTTACTGCTCTTAATAGCTCTGGTGGAGTTTGTATTTGTGCTGCTATTTATCTGAATTTGCATTAATCATATCCTGTAACTGTCTAAAATTATTGAGGTAACCTGGAGTTCAACTCTGTAGATCTGGCTTTGTCCCTGGAGTATAGCTGCCTCTGAAACTCCTGTCCTGTGTAGCACTGGGTTATAGACAGGTCCAAATACCCGGGGCAGAAAATGAAGCATGGGGTTTTTAGATGTTTTTCTTGTCCATATGCTTCAGAAGCTGGAAAATTTCATGTTTCCTTTAGGGCTTAGATCCAGCTCGAGTAAGTGTTCCGGTTATTGGTGGCCATGCCGGAAAGACAATCATCCCTCTGATCTCTCAGGTAAGTCCTAGTTACTGCCGTGTGTGGCATCACACTCATCAATATGTTAGAGTTGATGTAAAGTGCCTTTATGATGGGATGTAATGTGCTAAGATACAGCAGAGACAGTCTTCCTTGCTCATGTAGCTGCTTTCATTCTGAGATGAGGTGCAGGATCCTGGAAGGCAATGAGCTAAAATAGTTCCAGCCTTTCTCCTCTAAAGGAGTTTGGGATAAGAACTGAGGTGTAGTGTGGGTGTTCAGATGTCTTGGCACTGTTTGTTTTGGTTTTTATTTTCTGTGACAGGTATTTCATGATACGAATACCTTCAGCAGGAAAAGGAAATTGATTTTGCTGTGGTGAACTACAAACACCACTTCAGCATGCAGCATTGAAATGAGGAGATGTAGCTCAAGCTGTGTGGGGAGGCCTGCTTCAGTAATGACTGGTAGTCAGGGAGAGGCTCCCTTCGTGCATCTAAGTCAGAATGAAATGCAGTTCTAAAGCAGGCTGCCGCTTCATGAGGAGATGGCTAGGATATGTCCAAGGAGCAATTTGTGAGAAAGTGGAGAAAGCTTTGCTCTAAGTGGGGAGTAAAGTATCCTTCAGAAAAGGATGTTCTTGAGGAATAAGAGCAAGGGCTGAATGCTGAGAGGGTGCTTTCATTAGACAGTCAATCAGGACAGACACAGCTGTGCTTAACGTATTTGCGTAGCTGTATCTGAAGGTTCAGTAACTTCCTAAATACTGCTGGCAGACAATCCTTCATAAGGCTTTCGACTTCCATAATGCCACAGTGACCGAAATATTTACTTAGTTTTTTTGAAATTCCTTAGGCCTGTTCCATGCTTGGAGAGCATCCGTCTAGTGCAAAGGACCACAGACTAGCAAGTAACCATGGCAAGCCCGGGTTTTGCTGTCAAGCTGCGGCTTGTCCTTGAGCAAGCTAGGCATGGCTAGGTTCCTGTTACAGTCCATGCCATAACCAGCAGCCTCGGTGAACGCTTGCAAGTGGTCAGTGTCACACAATCTGTGAGATAGGGTAACTGATTTTCCCACTTGAGAACTGTTGGTAACAACTGTAATGGTACAAAAAGCATCGTGTGGGTGGCCTTATGCTGAATCTGGAGGGGTCCTGCTGTGTGATAATAACTTCTTTTTTCCAATCTAGTGCACACCAAAAGTGGAATTCCCTCAGGATCAGCTGGAAAAGCTTACAGGGAGAATTCAAGAAGCTGGCACTGAAGTTGTCAAAGCTAAAGCAGGAGCAGGTTGGTTCTTGACTAAAGCTTCCAAGTAATTCTTGTTGGCCAGCTGAATGGATGCAGTCCTCTTCAGTTTAATCTTATTTAAAACTGTGGTGCAGAATTACGAACTGCTGATTACAAACCTAGCTGCTCTGCCATGTCAGCAACTGCCTGAACTGTGGTACTAGAAGCAGCTCAGTATGTAGGTAAGACTAAACATTAACTGATCCCATGCCATGTATGGCTTTAAAAAGAATCTTCTCTGTCAAATTAAGCTATTTCTTTCTATAAATCTGGTCAACTAAATAGCATGTAGCTGACCAAAAGCTGCTGCTTTATCCAACTGGCTGCGCGCTTCAAGTCAATGACACTGCAGGTCTGTAAACATACCAGTATGGAAGCCTTTGATGCTAAATAAAGTACCAGATTTCAGTGTGATCTGTTCTAAAAGTGGTTTAACTTTTACAGGATCTGCCACCTTGTCTATGGCCTATGCTGGTGCTCGATTTGTGTTCTCTCTGGTGGATGCAATGAATGGAAAGGAAGGGGTTATTGAATGTGCCTTTGTTCGATCGGAAGAGACGGAGAGCCCGTACTTCTCTACACCGCTGCTACTCGGAGTATGTGCTTTAAATGATGAGGCTTGGTTTTTTTTTATAAACAGCAGCTACTGATTTAGTCTTGTGGTTTTTACTCAGTGATTTCAATACAGTCTAATGCTAGGTATCACTGAGGTTAACAGCTGAGTGTACCTTGAGAGTTCTTGAATATTTGGGTATTGTACTTAGGCATATGCTCATGCTTAACAGGGATGCTGCTGCTTTTATCTGCTCTTAGGCTGCGGGTTGCCGAGTAACCAGAGATTCAGACTTGGCTTAAGAGGTCACGCTTGCCTCAAGTCAGTGCCTGTTTATGAAGGGCTTTCATATGATTAACCAGGGTCAGCAATCCTGTCTCCTCAGCTTGATCTGCTACGAGCAAATCCCTCAGAAATTGAGGCACATGGGGAACTATGGCATGGATTAGGATTAATAGATTGCTTTCAGGACCTCTACTGAACTCTAAAAGCAGTGTTCCTTTTGTCACCCTTCCCCTGTGGGTGGAGTGAAAAACAAGGATGCTGCAGCCCTGTCATGCCTGCTGGGATGCAAAGGATGGTGTGTGCTGTCTTAGGTGCTGGCTGGTGAGGGAATGGAAGTAGGGGGCTATTAAGGGGGAAAGGTTTGGATGTAGGCATGAGATCTCAAAAACCTATGAGTGCAACTCTGAAGCAGTTTCACATTGTAAGCCAGCAGCAAGGGAAGGGCATACACCAGAGGAGAGAAATTCTTTTGCCAGACAGTGGGTTTGAAGATGGAAAGAGGCATGAAGGAGCAGTTGGTATCGGCCTCCTCTTGAAGGAGCTGATGGGCTAGCTTCAAGTTTCACACCTGTGAACAGTGAATGAGAAGTTTGTGAAGGCCGTAGAAGTTGCTACAGATAATAAGAGGCTTTTGAGCCTTGCCAAGAAGCACAGGCTTGGCAGACTAGAGATGGCAGGTCCCAGGCTGGTTCTCCATCTCAGCTGGATAATACTTAATCAGAGCTATTAAGTTACTCTCTGGGTCATTCGATGAATGGTTAATCCTTAAATCCTCTTTCCCTCAGAAAAATGGAATTGAGAAGAACCTAGGTATTGGCAAGATCTCCCCCTTTGAAGAGAAGATGGTTGCTGAGGCCATGTCTGAGCTGAAGGCTTCTATTAAGAAAGGAGAGGAGTTTGCGAAGAACTTCAAGTGAAGAGTTGATGATGGAGAGGAATTAACAACTTCCTTAATTTATTAAGGCATCATGTCACTTTACGACTTCTGATTCAAAGCTCGTGCTTTGATTGAAGTCTGTCTGTATTAGTTTAATGATTGTTGCCGGTGCAGAGTCTAATCATCAATAAAATGGCCTCATTTTTTCAGTGTATCATCTGGAATTGTCCTGATGTGCTTGTCTTTTGAAGGTAGAAGCTGTAGGTCTCTGAAAGGTTATCAGTTTCAGTAGGGATGAAATAGCCTCTTAAAGTGGGTGAACCAATTACTCTCAACTCTGCTGCTGCTTGGGTTTTGGCTTGGGCTACTTGTTTGGTGCAGCAGCTGGGAAACCAGGCATGATCAAATAAGATCAAGATAGGGTGAAGAGGCTTGCGAAAGGGATAACTGAATGAAGTGATCCAAGAGATGTTTTTTCCGGAGGTGGTGTTACCTCTGTTTGTTACCTTTTGTTGCCTTAATCTCTTACGTAATTTGATTTTAAAAGAGTTAGTAAAAGAGCACAGTGGTTGAAACGTCAGTCCAGCTCTAAGAAAAAGAATTACAGTGCTGAGAGTGACTTCCTTCTAGTTAGGAACAAAAGCCTTGATTTAGTATCTACATAAATTTCTTTTATACTCATCCTCTTGTGAATATAAAAATAAATGTCTGCAAGAAAATGGTGATGATAAGTTCTGTTGCTGACTCCTTTGAAGGTAAGCTTTAATGAAGGAAGCTATTAATTCGCTCTTCCTCCATGCTCTGTGGGCTGCTTACCCTATTGCTTTGAATTGCTCTAATCCATGTAGGTTGAATTTTAAGTTGAACAGACTTTATTTTGGTTAGGTGAAGGAAACACCAAAGCCCAGCAACTCTGGAGGAACTGAGGGGAGTGTTGATTTGAGCAAGAGAACCTGGCGTAGAAGCTTCTCATAAGAAAGATACCTAAAGGTAGTAGATGCTGTTTGGTCACTGCCACCTTAGTTCCTCCCACTTCTTGTATTCTAACTCTCTTCTGAGCTATCTGAACTGTTTTTAATTTTTTTTTAATTTTAATTAGTTCATCATTCTGAACCGGATCACACAGTTGCGACATTGTTGAAGGTGCATTGAGAATAAAGTGTTTGGCTCTTTCCCTGCCCTGTGGAACATGTAGGCAGAGAGGACAGCAAGCACAGTTCTTGTCACTCCTCTCTGCAGAAATTCAGTGTCTTAAAGCTTGGTTTCTTTACAGGAATATTAATGAAATAGAAGCGTCGGCAGTCATTACTCAGCAGGCTTGGAACAAAGTAATTATTATGTGGTATTAATAGAATTAAAGATTAAAGATAGAGTTGGAGGGGGGCAGGGGAGGATGTCAGAACGGGAGGACACTGAGAGGAAGAGTGACTGGCCAGACCTAGTAAATACAGCATGGACTCTGTTCGGAACAATAAAGGGGAAGTGTGTGGCAGACTGCTCCAAGGCAGGTTGCTGGATGTAGGGGTCTTGCAGGCCTGTCAGCAATTTTGTATCCAGAAATAGGCAGCATGGGTTATTTAAAAATCATGTGTACCCATCTGCCAGAGCTAGTGGTCTGCACCCCCAGTGTGTGTGCCCAGGTGGTCCAGGGGAACTACGACACAAAGCTGCTGAACTAAGGGCTGCGGGGGAAGCCTTGCCTTCCAACCAGGAGGAAAATAACATACACTTGTTCTAGTCCTGCTATTTTTAATACAGCAGATAGAGTGGATTGCTGAGGGTTGGAGATTTTTAGAACTTGAGGTTCATAGTGTGGCTTGGGTTATTCTCTTTTTCTTGTGTCAGCAGTCCAAATCCAGCAAAATCTGGGGGAATTGCATGGACAAGCAGAAAGCTTCACTTATACCAATAGGGACTTGGGAACAGCATGGCTAAGTGGAGCTGAGATGGGAGAGGATTACTTCCCAGCACCTGCTGACTCGTAGATTCTTCAGGGTCTCCTTCAAATCCCCTTAATGTTAACAATGTCCCTTCCCTTTCTGCACTGTTTGGGTTTTTGGTTTGTTTTTTCCCTGCCAATCCCATGCCTCATGCTTGGAGTTGCAGCTGTTCCCTGTGCCTGGAAATCTGCTCTTCTTTTGGGAAGAGAATGAGACACCCTTCTTGTGGCTTTCTGCAGTAAAGGCAGAGACCGGGAGGACATTGGATGAGGGTCAGAAATGAACTTGTGTAGGTGTGCTCTGCTTGGTCAAATGTCCTGTCCCCCTGGCTGAACACTGCTGTGGTGGATAACTTAATCGCTATGAAGACAGAAGATGGTTTGCAGAGGTAAGTGTGGGACATCCCACCCCTTCTCTCTGAACAGATTCTGCAGAGGAGGAAAGGAACCGGGGCGTACCCCTCCTTGGGAGAAGTAGGAATTAGCTGGGCATACCTAGATAAGCCGATGCTTTGCCCTGGAAGTTGTTTCCTGGTGCTGTCTCTCTAATGAGAGACACGACCTTCATCCTCTGTCCTGTAAGCTGCTGCGGTGTGGCTGCCTTGCTGAGTCACGGCACTAGCTCTGGTGCCGGCAGCCTTTGGTTTTTACCTCCCGTGGAGGTGAGTAACCAGGCTGCTGTGACTGGGTCTGAGAGGAGGCGAAAAACCTGCCCTGCTCAGATCTCTTGAGTTTCATCCTGTTTACTGAGCAGACTTTTGTCTCGATGGTCTTTAAGTATCTGACATCTTCCATTGCAGCATCGTTTATGTGCATGGAGCTGCCACCGCCTCCTCAGGCAGCTCAGCTCCGCGCTGGAGCCCAGATGTCAAGATACGGAGGAGCTGTGTATTAACAGCAATAAATAAAGATGCTCCAGATGGCCAGATGTCAGGTCACTTGATCCCACCTGCCACTCGTGCTGCTGGGGCAACATGGTAAAGTACAGGAGAGGAGGAAATGAGGAGAAAAGCAAATGGTGAACATTACGGCTCGGGTCTTTTATCTTGATCGACCTTGGTGTCCCAGGGGGACTTCAGGTGGGATGCCTGCAGCGTGCAGGCTGGCAGCCCTGTGTCCCTCAATCCTGGGAAAACTATTTTCTCTTGCTGGTTCTGTTTAAGGGCCAGTGCTTTGGGGTGGGGGTACAGACCTGCCACCCCTGAGCCCCATCTCACCCTGGGAGGGCTCTGGGCAGCAGGAGCCGGGAGGTGGCAGCAGCAGCTAGACTTCGGGTAGGGCTGGTACCCCCGCAGCCTGGGGACGATTGCTGGCATTTTGGTGATATTTAGAAGAAGCAGGGGAAACAACGACAGGAAGACAGTTGGGTGCAGGCTCTGCCTTGCCAAAGCTGGCTGCCTTCCCAGCTCTGGAAAAGGAGCAAAACCAGAGGGGCTGGAGGTACCTTGCAAAGATGCTGGTGTCCCCCCGGTCACTGCTGCTCAGCCTCGGTTTACTGGGGCTGGCGGTTGACGGCAGGCTTTGTGCGGCTGATCCCCTTTCGGAGGCTTCATGCTTTGCTCAGCAGGCGTAGCGAGTTCCTTGCCGGCTGACAGAGCCAGCTCCTGCTTAGTTTCACCAGGGTGGATCTGGCATCCCACCACGTGTGGCTGTGCAGAGCCCCTCTGGTGCACCAGGTACTGCTTACGGGCAGGGTCAGCCCTGGTAGGGGTGTAAAACATCCCTGCGGTGAAGCAGCCCGGGCTGGGCTCTGCTTTATGCACAGCATCCTCTGCCCAGGGAGATGATGGGTGAACAGGGAAAGGAGAGGGGGGAAATACACCCCGAGGTGGGTTGGGCACGGCTGGGGGCACGGGCAGCTCTCCCCTGCACCTGGCTCAGCTTCCCCCTTCCCTTGCAGGGCAATGGTGAGAGGTTTTAATGTGAGCAGGAAGATCAGAAACCATCTGATCTGCAGTTTTGGCTTTGCAGAGGCCTCTTCCCCCCTCCCCTGGCTCTCCCACCTAGCCACAGGCAGCGTGAAATCACCACCTTTGCATTCCCTGCTCTTGATTTACTAAAATGCCCATGAGCTCTCGCTTCCCTCCCGGGTGCCTCAAAGCAGATCTGGAGCGCAGCGCCGAGGCAGGAGGGTTTGTTTGCATTTACAGGGAAACCTGTTAATAAAGGAGACCAAAGGGACTGCTCTTTTCCTGGCTGTGGGAACAGATGGCTGGATAACGCAGTGCAATTAATATGCAGGGACTCCTGCCGGGGCGGGGATTTGATTGCCTGTTAGGAGAGGTTAGCACGCTCGAGCTGAGCTCTGTGACTGCTCTGCCCGTCCCTGGCACCTGCTGCCCGCAGGGGTCCTTGGGGACTCTGGGACAGATCAGATGGTGTCACGGAGGAGGTTGTGGGAGCTGGTCATGGGGAAAGATGCGGTGGGGGGACTCGGGGCCAGCAGCGGGTCCGCTTCTCCCACGCTGGGTGATGGCTCTGGGAGGGTTGCCCTTTGGGTTTGTAAAAGCAAAGGCTGGCTCTGGTGATGAATGACTGCTTGGAGGTCCTTTCAGGCTGGAAGGAGAGTGGTGGCTCATTCTTTCCTCCTGTACCTGCTTCTCCTCCAAGTCAGGAGGTGTTAAAGCAAAGCAGCAAGCTGCAGCTCCTGGATGAGCCGAGGGAGGTGGGTGCCGGGATGCGGGTGCCTCCTCGCTGCAGCACGGCGTGGGTGCAAAATGTTTCCCAGGGCTTCAAAGAGTGGCCAGACAAATCCACAGGGAAGAAAAATCCCTGCCGAGGGCTAGGAGGCTTAGGGAGCCCTGGCTGAGCAGGAGGAGACCCAGCAAACCCACCCCAGCACTGAGCGGGGGTGCGTGGCTACGGGGTTGAGCCCAAATCGATGGGAGCCGCCAGCCACGGGGCCACGATCGAATGGCCCAAGGTCACCCTGGGTGCACGTGGGGCTGTTCAGATGCTTCGTCCCCATCACACCCCGGGCTCTTGCGGGATAACGGTACCCCCCATCCCCTTCGCCTTCAGGCCTTTGCTTTTCTCCCCCCATTTGCTGGTGTTTCCTTCCTCCCCGTTCCCTCACCGGCTCAGGCGGGGTTGCTGAGCATCAAGAAAGTCAGCGCTGGGCTTTGATCAGTGGCTATTGCCTGTGCCGCGCCAACAGCACGCTCCCCGCACGGCAGAGCCGCTCCCGGCCGCCCTTTCTTCTGTGTCAGGAGGCGGCTGGTGGAGATGTCGAACCTCAGTACGAATCCTTGCAATTAGGCCTGTTCTGCTGCCTGCCTCGTTTGATCTCCTTTAATTATTTATCGCCTTTTTTTTTTTCCCTTCTCCTTCCCGAATCCTCGGTTTCTTTCAAGTGATTATTTTCTTCCTCTCCCCACCGCTGCGACTGGCTCTGCCTGTTTGCTTGCAATTACCATCCCGTCTCCCCACTCCTGCCATCTCTCCCCTTTTGTTCTCCACCAGATCATCCCTTCATGCCTCTCTCCCGGCTGCACCCCCTAGCTCTTTGCCTGCCTGGCAGCTTTTGCTTGCTGCTTTTCTCCATTTTTCTTAACCCGGATGGCTATTGCCTTTCTCCATTCCATTCCAGGCATGGTTTTGGCCGTGTTTACCGCCGGTGCCAGCTCTCTGGCTGGGATCCTGCACCCTGGGCTGGGCTGTACTAGATCTCCCATTGCTATTTTCCCAGTCTATTGCCCAAAGCCCGACGGGGCCCCGCTGCAAAGCCCTGGCTCCTGGCAGCTCCCAGCCAAGCTTGGGGAGCCCCTTGGGGTGGCTGCCCCCCCCCCCCCCATGCCATGGTCTCCCTGTACTGCTTTTGCTGTTGGGGGGGCCCGACCACATCCCCTCATCTTCTTTGTTTCTCAGGGCCTGATGCATTATTCAGCGCTGAGGACGCTGCAGGTGTTGGAAAGATAACGGTGGTGGTGCAAAGGGCACGGGCTCACCCTGGGGATGCTGGATTTTCCTGTCATGGGCTGTTTTGCCCCTCCAGCGTTAAACCAGGAGAGGCCCTGACCACGCAGGAGGTTTTTCCTAGGAGGTGGCATCTGTTCTTACCCTGGGGGGACATGGCAGGGACAAAGACAGGAGCAGGGGGGAGGCAGCAGCTGCCCTGGTGATGTTCCAGGGGCTGCACCGCAGCTCCCACGCCCAGCCCCACTGCTTGGCCAGAGTTTAACAGAGCCGGTCCAACGTATGACTAAGCCCCTTGTTTGCATAGTCCCTACAATAACAGCCTGGAGAGCCTGCAGCCTGTGCTCAGCCCCTCTCCCACCCCAAACGACCCTGTCCCAGCTCCTGGGGCTGTTTTAGGCAGGGACAGGCTGCCCTGGAGCTGGGGGGGAGCAGTGTGTGATGTCTGCTTGAGTGTGTGCATGCATGTGAGCGTGTGTGCATGCATGTGAGCGTGTGTGCATGCTCAGGCAGCCCTGCCACGGGAGGGCACGCACATCTCACGCCCCGTGGGTGGCTGCAGGGGAGTGCATGGCTGGCACTGGCATGGAGCAGCTCTCTGGGAAGTCTCCGTGTCCCCAGGGCACACCGGCTGCTGGTGGGTGTCCCTGCTTGCCCGAGGCTGCAGAACCCCCCACCCTTGGCCAGGCTTCCACCCGTGGCTTTGATCCACCCGTGGCTTCTATCCCCTCGCTCCCCTCCAGGCAGGCTGCTTGGTTCAGGGGTGGTGATGCTGGGGAGTTGCAGGGGCTCAGGGCATCTGGGGTGAGCTGTACCCCGATCCCACCCCTCTTGTGGGTGGGGGGGGGTCTGGCCCAGCCCCTCCTCATGCAGCAGATGAGGCGTTTTTGTCTGGCCTTGTTACGCCGCTGACTTTAACTGCAGGAGAGGGTGATGGATAATGAATGTGGGATGCAGGTTTTGCAGAGCAGCCAGTAGGAAACAACCCCAAATGTGTGTTTAATCCTTGTGGGAAGAGGATGCTCGTTCCCTCCACTCTGTCCGCAGCTGGGCACCATCCCCCCCTGGCGAGACCCATCCCCATGGCCTGCTGCCACCTCGACCCACGGGAACCCCCCCATCCCTTGTGCATGGGGTTGGGGAGGAAGGTGAGGGATGACAGCTCTGGCCATGGTGAGTGATTTTGGGCTGGCACTGGTGAGCAGTACTGCTGGCAGTGGTTTGGTCCCTGATCCAGTCCTCCCCAGAGCATCTCGGGGAGCAGAGCATCACTCAAATGCCACCTGCTGTGGGGACATCCCCACCCACACAGGTCTCTCCAGCCTGGGCTGTCCCCAAAAGCCCCCCTTAGACCCCAGCTCTGGCTCCCCATCCCCATCCGCGCTGCAGCTCCCTCCCCAAATCTCCCCTCTGAGACCAAACCCACTGTGGACCAACACCCGGGTGCCTTTGTTAGCTCTCTGCTTGGAACCGAGCAGCCAAATTAAGGAGGGAGATGTAGCCCCAGGGGAAACTGAGGCACTGGGTGGGGGGGGTGCTGGGGCAACCTATGGTGTCCCTGGCTGGGGTCCTGGCAGAGCAGCCGGGGTGGTTTCAGGGTGGTTTCAGGGTGGTTTGGGCAGCTATACCCTCACCATGACCACAGAGGGTGGCTTTGGGGTGGTTTGGGTACCCCATCCCTCGCCATGAGCATGGTGTGGGGTTTTGGGGAGGTTTGGGTACCCTAACACCCACCAGGACCACATGGTACAGGGACATTTTGGTGGGCTGAGGGTGGCCCCAAACATCACAAGGCTGGTTCAGCACTGCCGCAGGGGCTCGCTCTCTTTTTTTGGCCATTTTGGGGATTTTTCAATGCATCTTCTCCTTTCGCAGCCACCCCACTCCCTCCTTGCATCCCAGTTGAGGTCTCCTCCTCAGGCCGGATCCTGCCACGCTGCCGCTCATCACCAGGCTAACTGGGACCAGAGCGAGTCGCAGTGGTTGTACTGGGAGCTTTCCCACTCCCCAGTTTCACCACTTCCTGGCCTGCAAGGAGGGCAAGTGCTCAGCGTCACTGAAGGAAATGAGAATTAATTACGGACTCGTTAACACCGACTCATCCCCTGTGCCGCAGCACTGGGCAATGTCCCCAGCGGGGACCTGGCATGTCCTGCATCACCCCAGCCCCCCCAGCCAGCTTGAATCCCCCCGAACCCACCGGGATGGGGGTGCCCCAGGTGGTCCCAGGCAGCACTGGTAAATCAGCCGGGAATGGGGAGGTGATGGGCAGGGCTGGGCTGGCACTGGGGGCGAGGTGGGGCATCATGGCGAGGAGGTTAAGGTGTGGAGTGGGATACGGGATGGGATATGGGATGGGATGGGCTATGTGTTGGGATGGGACACAGAGTGGGATACAAGGTGGGATGGGATGAATACAGGGTGGGATATGGGATGGAATAGGGTACAAGGTGGGATGCAGGATGGGATGGGGTACAGGATGGGATGGGATGAATACAGGGTGGGATATGGGATGGAATAGAATACAGGGTGGGATACAGGATGGGATGGGGTACAGGGTGGGGTACGGGATGGGATGGGATGAATACAGGGTGGGATATGGGATGGAATAGGATACAGGGTGGGATACAGGGTGGGGTACAGGATGGGATGGGATGGGATGAGTACAGGGTGGGATACGGGATGGAATAGAATACAGGGTGGGGTACAGAATGGGATGAGATGGGATAGGATGGGATGAATACAGGGTGGGATATGGGATGGAATAGGATACAGGGTGGGATACAGGGTGGGGTACAGAATGGGATGGGATGGGATGAATACAGGGTGGGATATGGGATGGAATAGGATACAGGGTGGGGTACAGGATGGGATACAGGGTGGGATACAGGATGGGGGATTTTCTGGCACTTGCCTCCCCCAGGCGTGAGCAGCCTGGCGGGGCAGTGGCCCCAGTGGCTGGTGTTCGGCGCTGTAGCCCGAAGTGAAGCTTTGGGGACCGGGGAGGGCGTGGGGGTGGGCTGGGGCGGGGGGGGCTTGGGGGTGCAGGTGGGTGGTGAGACGTGGGGAGGAAGGCGGGGGGGACCACTGGGGGCAGTTACGAGCTGCTGTGGCACGGGGGTCGGAGGGCTGTACGACAAGATGGGGGTGTAGGTGTCTCCCGTGGGTGCCCGGGGGGGATACGGGGGGGTGGGGGGGTGCGGGCGGCCCCGCGGGTGCCGGCGCGCCCTCCGCCCGGCAGGCGGCGCTGTGAGCTACAGGCGGCGCGCTGGCGCGGCGGGCGGCTCTGTGTCGCGGAGCTGTCCAGCACTTCAGGAGGGGCCGCGCTCGCCGAGCCGGGAGCCGCGCCGGGAGGGGCCGGGCCGGGCCGGGCCGAGCGGGACCGAACCGAGCCGAACGGGGCCGAGCGGGGCCGGGCCCAGCGGGACGGCGCAGGCAGCGGCCGGTGGCGGCGGCTCCGGGCCGGGTCGGGCCCGGCGGGGCGGCGGGGCGAGGTGAGGCGCGGCGCGGCCGGGCCCGGGCCTGGCTGGCGGGCGGGGGGGCGGGGGAGGCCCGAGAGGGGGGGGAGAAGGTGTCGGGGGGGGTTTGGGGGGGCAGTGGGACCCCACTGGACTCGGGTGGGGGGGCTGAGAGGTGCAGGGGGCTGGGGATCCCCGAGGGATGGGGGGGGCTGGGATGATCCTCGGGGGAAAGGGGGGCTGAGGACCCCGAAGGGATGGGGACGGGGGGGGGGTTATGCTGCTCCTCGGGGGGCAGGGAATTGGGGTCCCCCAAGGGATGCGGACGGCAGGGCTGAGCGAGGGGTGCGGTGCTCCTGGAGGTGCTGGGGGCGGCTGGGGCCGGGGTGATGGGCGGCGGGGGCATCCCCTGGGTTTGATGCTCCTGGGGGTGCGGATGGGGTGAGGAGCCTGGAGGTGAGATGGTTTTTGGGGCACAGAGGGTCCCTCCGGGGATGTGGATGTGTTGGGTGCTTGCCGGCGCAGGGGGGCTGGCTGGGGGGCACCCCACGTCCCTCTCCCCAGTGCTGTGGGGAGACAGGCCGGGATGGGGCAGTGAGCCACCCCTTTTCGGCTCCCACCGCGGGGCTGGGAAGGACGGGACGGCGATGAGCCCCCAGCAGAGGCTGGCACCTTGTGGGGTGCGGGTGGGAGACGAGGCCGAACTAAAGGCCCCCAAGCTCCTCTCTCTGCTGCACCGACCCCCAAGCCGTGCCGGGGAGGGGGGCTCTGCAGCTCCGGGTTTGGCTGGTGAGATTTCAAACCCTGCGGGTGTTGCGCGGGGGAAGGAGAGGGGCAAGGCTTGGCAGCCGGGGAGCCTGAGCGGCGGCTCGCTGGATTGTCTTTCAGGAGCGTTTTGTGCTTCTCCTTCCCAGGTTTGGGAGGTTTGTCCCCAGGGACGGCCGGGCTGTGCCATATTGGGGTCTGGTGGCAAGGGGTCGGGCCATGGCTGGTGGGGAGCAGGCAGCTTTCAGGGTATGTGGGTTCATTCATCCCCTCCGGAGCAGAGATTTCAGACTGTGGATGTTTCTTGGCTTGCCTGTGCTCCTGCTGCTGCATGGGGGGGTCACTTGGGGGCTGCCAGAGTTTGGGGGTGTCTCAGGTTAATGGCAAACACCGAAGACCATTTCATAGGGTGCAGGTGCTCATGCCCCAGCTGGTCTCCCTGCCCTGGCATATGGGTTCGTCTCTGTCAGGAGCATGGGGACACCCCCAATGGGGGGGATTTTGGGGACGGGAGTGCATGGTGCTTGTGTCCAAATACACAACATCCTTGCTCCATCCCCCTCTGCCAGCGTGACCTCATGCGATGCCACCCCCTGCATCCCGCCTGCCTTTCCCTGCTCCAGGGACTCATCCTGCCAACATGTGCAGGGAGAGGTGGGGGCTTTTGGAGCCAGAAGTTGGGCAGGTTTTAGGGGACCCTTCTGTCCTTGGTTGCAGTTGGGGATGGTGAGCGGGGGGCTTTGCCAGGGAGGTGGAGGGGCGCAGGGGTCTTGCTTGGTTTTGTCCCTGATGCCAAGGAAATGGTGCTTTTCCCCCAGGCAAAGGGTCTTCTGCCCCAGGGGCTGGATCCAGCTGCGGGTGGACACATGGCAGCGGGTCACCAGGGCTGCTGGGGGGGTGGAGCAGAGGGTGCCCACACCACATCTCTGGGCAAGGGGTGCCTGCGGGGTGCAGGTCACCCCATGGGTTTAGACCCAGCTTCTGGGGGTCTGCCGGCTGTGGGGGTCCCCTATCCCAAAAGCTCTTCCTCCTCCTCCTCCTCTCTGTCTCCCAGCTCCCGTTTTCCCCGGCCAGGTGGCCCGTGGCTTATATAATGTGCTCAAACCCCAGAATAGCTCCTCCCGTTACACAACCGCCCAGCCAGCCACGGGGAGGGGGGATCCCCGGCTGGACGCTCCCCCTGCACTGGCCATGCCCCCCACACACACCTACAGCGTTCAGCCCTCGGGGTCATTCGCTGGGATTGTGTCCCCATCGGGGAAGGTGACCCTATTGTGACAGTCATCCCCCTCTGCTCCTCCGTGTGCTCAATAATTGCGTTTATTATTATCGTTCCCCCTCCTCAGAAGTGGTGATGGGCCGCGGGGCTGCCTGTGCCTCCTCCTGACTCTGCGCCCAGCAAAGCAAATGGCTGTAAGGATGCAAAACCTGGGGGATTGGCTGTTCCCCCTCTCCATCCTCACCCATTATTTAAGCAACTCCTGTCTGGGGAAGGTCTGGCAGGGCAGGGAGTGCCTGAGCCCTGCCGTTTGGGGCTGCCTGTGAGCCCCTTGGCCACCAACGAGCAGCTGCTGGTGGCTGCAGTGGCCCCAAGGGGTTGAGGAGAGCGTGGCTGGGGGGACACGGGGCTGGGAGTCCTGTAAGGGTACCCATCGCCTGGACCTGCTGCCTCTCAGCTCAGCACAGCGGGGATTTGCTGCCATCACTTGTATATGTTTCTCCTCCTTTCCCTCACCCCTGGATTGGGAATGGGATCACTGTGGGGGTCCCAGCGTCTCCTGGGGCTGGTCCCCATCATGGTGTGACCCCCTTCCCATCAGCTCTCCTCCAGCCAGAGCTGGGAAGGGGGTCGCTTGGCATCCCCCAGCAACCAAAGGGGTTCAGGCTGGGGGGGGCTTCAGCTGCAGTGTTTTGGGGACAGGAGCAAAGCCTGGCTCCTCACCCTCCATCAGGCCCTTTTCTCCAGAGCGTCTCCCAGGGGAGCTGATAGATCTCTGCTACCCACACCCCTGTGCGGTGCCCGTCCGATGGGGGGGACCGGTCCCCACCCCTGGCTCCCCCATCCCTACATCCCCAAGCAGGGAAGGAGCCTGGTTGCTTAGCAACTGTTTAGCTTCTCCACCAGCCTCCTCATCTATTTAAAATATATATATATATATATGTGCACAGACGTAGGTATGCACAAGCAGCAGTGAGCCCTCGCCCAGCTCATGACCTCCCCCAGCCAGCATCCGTATATTCTTTATTAATTGCTTTAAAGTCTGCGAAGCGTCAAATTTTGGTCGGGCAGCTAGAGGAAAGGATGATCTGTAGTTGGGGAAATAAGGATGGAGGGGCTGGGATGGGTGTAAGCAACCCCCTCCTGCTGCCCCTTCCCATGGGCAGGATCCCTGCTGGCTTGGGGCTGGGAGGCAGTGCTAACTGTTAGAGGCCAGCTACACTTTTAAAGCCAATTTTGCCTTTTTTTCTCCTTCTTGGAGGTCTGACTCATGGTTTTTGGCACTCGGGGGCTGGAGAAAGGCAGCTCCGGAGAAGGTCGGCCCAATTAACAGCAGCAACCCTGGACTTTTTCTCCGTGTAATTCTGGCCAGGTGTTTAGAGGAGGCCGGTTGCCTTGCTGTGATTTTCTGGCATTTTTTGTGTTGCAAAAAAAAAGCCCTTCTCCCAGCTGTCCCCACGGCACAGGCAGGGAGCAGCCTGGGACAGGGCTGTAAATGCTTTGGGGACGGGGTTATGATTTTGGTAGGTGGTGGTGTGCCCTGATGAGACCCTGGCGGGCAGAACCGCGGGGGTCACTCCTCTCACCCTCTCCGGTGGGGCTGGAGGGTCCTCACCTTGGCTGGGTTGTCCCCTGCTTGTTGGGACTGAGCACTGGCACGCTCGGCACACGAGTGGTCCAGGGAGCCGCTATCCCGGGCTCACCGCCCACATCCCGTGCCCACATCCCCGGCACACGGGTGCTCGCCATCGCCCTGGCTGGTGCAGCTGGATGTGGCGAGAATTAATTGAGTACCGGCCGGAGGCGGCTTTAATTAGTGCCGAGGCAGGGGGGGAGGATGCCCAGGCACCACCGCTGCCTTTCCCTGCCAAGGGGGAGATGCTGGGAGAGCATCCAGGCACCGCCAGCCCCCCGCTGCCATCCCCGCTCCCGCCGGGAAAGCGGTTTCAGCCGCATTACGGCGCAGCAGGGCCCTGCGGCGGCAGCGGGCAGGAGTGTCGGGCAGCTGCCTCTAGCACAGCCCCATGCCCGGGGTGCTGTGGGCATGGCCGGGGAACCCAGCGGCACCCGTGGGGGGATTTGAGCAGAGTCAGCTGGGGAGGGGGTTGTTTCTGGGCTGGAAAATAGAAGGGCAAAAGCAGTTTGGTGAAATAACGCTTGTTTTGCTCGTTTTCCTTTTCTTCTTTCCCTTTGGGCTGGAGCTCCCAAACCCCTGAGTTTCCCTTCAAAGCCCAGGCTGGACAGCCCCGGGGCTGGGACACGGGGACGGCTGCATGCCAGGGCCACCCCACCAGGCTCTGGGGGATCCCAGCCCGCAGGGAGGGAGCTCAGTTCAAAGTTTGGCTGGAAACCAGCAGCTGCAGAGCCCAGCAGGATGGCGAGGCTGGTCCTTGCACCCCGAGCTGGCGGAGCCTGTCCTGGCTGTGTGTCAGGGGCACAGTGCGGTGTGTCTGTCCTTCTGTCTGTCCCAGCCTCCACCAGGCTGGCAATACTGGTGCCTGGGTCCTCCACACCCTGGGTACGATTCAGCATGGCTGGGAAGGGAGGAAGAGACCTGGCGTGCCGGGCTTGTCCCTGTGCTTGGGGTAAGGCATGGGGATGGAGGGTAGAGGTGGAGGATGAAGATGGAGGATGAGGATAGAGGATGGAGGTGGAGGATGGGGATGAGGAGGAGGATGGAAAATAGGGATGAGGATGGAGATGGAGGATGAGAATGGAGGATGGGGATGAGGATGAGGCAGCTCTGAACATTTCCAAAAGCTCTAATCCAGGTGGCAGAATGTGCCTTCAAGCTGAAAAGCTGTTTCGACGTCCCCAAGCCCCAGGGTGGCATGTGGAGCGCCAGCAGGGAAGATTGGGATCCCAAAACACGTGGCTGAACGGCTTGGCAAGACGGGAAGAGAGGGATTTGCGTGGGGGTTTTCCCAGCAGCTCCAGCCTGTGGTGCTGGGGGCTTTGAGCCCTCCTGGGTGGCACTAAAGGGATTTGGGTGGTGGGGACGGGTGCCAGCGCCTGTTCCCAGCCGCATCCTGCAGCCTTTAGGAGCCCGCAGGGACACGGCGCAGCACTCACCCCAAGACACCTCCTCTCCCTCTCGGCAAGGTGGCCGGGCAGTGCTTGATGATTTGTGGGTAATTACTGCAGATAATGAAATATTTAACCATTGTCTTTATTATCGGGGGTAGAGCTGAGCCAAGCGGGAAGCCGCTGTTGTTCGGTCAGGGCCGTGCTGCCTTCACTGACAGGTTTGGTGCTGGTGCGAACTGGCAGAGCCAGGTGGTCCCCGTGTAGTGGCCGATGGATGAAGGTTGCGGTGGTGATGGCCACCCTGTGTCCCCAAGCTGTCCCTTGCAGAGGCAGGGCTGCCCCTTTGCAGGGCATCGCTGGGGGTCTCCTTTGGGGACAGGGAGGGTATAGACTCAGCCTGGGGGACATGGGCTCCTTCTGCCCTGGTGCCTTGTCCCCAGTGTCCCCAGAGATGTAGGACTGGCTCCATTTCCCACCCAGGGCTTTTGCCTGTGGCCCAGATTTGCTATTGATAGCCGGAGAGGGTCTGCAGGTGGTTTTTCTCTTCCTTTGTTTTCTTGCCTGTGCTGTGGCTGAGGCAGGGTGGCTGGTATCAGTTCTCACAGTGGATATTGCTCACTGCTGAGGGGACACTGGGACGCAGTGCAGTGTCCATCCCCGGGCCAGTTCCACCTGCCTGGCCTCGGGTGCAAGGGGAATATCTCCAACCAGTTCCTTTTTATGGAGTCAGGGAACATTTCCCAGCAGGATCTGCATGCCTCCCCCACCACGCAGCCCTTACCCACAGGTACGCATCCAGCTGCTGGTTTATCTCACATGCTTCTCTGTCTACCTGCCCAGCTGTATATCCCAGCTCTCAAGGTTTTGCAGCAATGAATTTACCCACTGCTGGGCTCAGGATAAAATTAATTCCCGCTGGGGAAAAGCAAGCAGAAGCTGCTGTGGAAAGCATCCTCTGCTTCCCGCTCTCCTTCCCCAAGCCTCTCTGTGGGTGAAGGTTTCCCAGTGGGGAGTTTCCCCCATTCCCAAATTTCCTTCCTGGTTTTTGGCTTCATGCCCTGATGGGAGAAAGAGGAAGAGGAGCCCTCAAGCCAGGTTTTTCTGCAGCATCTCTCCCATCTCTGGCCTGGGGCCACCCTGGGACACGGAGGGGCCTTGGGTCAGAGGGTCCCCCTGGGCAGCTCCTTACTGCAGGGTGTCATGGGGCTCAAAATGTGGGTGCTGATCTGCCTGCTGCAGGCAAGGGGGGACTGAGGGATCCTCCGGTTGCTCTAACAGGGCCAAGCATCCAGGGTTGCAGAGCCCCGGCTGGCTCCTGCTCCACCGGCAGCATCTCCCCCTGCCTGCTTCTCTGTGCCTCCATGGAAATAAAGGCTGCTGGCTCCTCTCTGCACGGTAATAATGGGGAAAAAAAAGGAAAAAAATAAAGCCTTGTAATTAAGCAGTCAGCTGCCGTCCTCCCCGGGCAGGCTCGTCAGGAGATAAATGAGTGCGTGGGGCAGCCAGTGGCAGCGGGAAAGCCGGGGATGTCCCTTGGGGATGCCGCAGGGTGGGAGATGCCTTCCTGCCGGGCTGGGACCTCTGGCACCCCGGGGAGGGCTGTGAGGCTTTTTTTCTCCTCAAACAGCAGAGAAACATCCTCAAAGCCTCTCACGGGTGATCTGCGTTCCTGCCCTGGCTCTGTCCCACCTGGCACAGCCATGAGAAGCTCCAAACCACCTGGCATCCCGCTGGAACAGCACAGCGGGAGCGGCGAGCCCTCCCTGGGCTCAAAACGGTGCAGATCAGTCTGTGGTCCGTCTGTCCTGCCTTCATGCCCATGGTCAGCCTTCCCTGGGCCAGCATTTGGCCCTGTCCTCCTTGGGCAGCATGTGTCAGACACCCTGGGCAAGGGTTGGCTGCTTCCCGTGTAGGCAACAATGTGCAGGCAATACCCATCCTTGGAAAAGCTCTCTGGCAGGGTCCTGGGATGGAAACACCCCAGAGAAGTGGCTGCTGACAAAAGCTGCATCTCTGAGCCCAAAGCCGGCTTGGAGAGCGAGGGAGGGTGCTTTGCCTTCACCCCCAATCATTTCTCTTTGTGTAGGACTTTGCAGGAGAAGTGTTTGTGGGAGTCCCCAGTAAAGCCCAGGCAATGTCTCTGCAGCCTGGCTGCCACTGGTAATTAAGGCAGCGGATCTCCAGTGGGAGCATCCCATGCTGAGGAGAGGGCTGGTGCTTTGCGCAGAGGAGCTGGGGCATCGCAGGATGGGGAGACTGTGGAATGGGTGCTCAGCCGTGTGCCGATGGCCTGAGGTCGCTGAGACGGGGTTGTGTCTGTCTGGTTGATCCAGGAGATTTGGGGGCATCTTCTCCCCCAGGCTCGGGAAGCATCAGCTGGAGTCTCAGCGTGGCAGTGCCGCTCGGGAACAGTTGTCCTCTTCCGAGGGGTTATTTTTGGAGCCAAGTGAGGACACGTCGACTGTGGTGGCGGAGGAAGGAGGCAGGGACACGTGAAGGTGAAAGAGCAGGGAGAAGGCAGGCGGGCAACAGCCGGTGGGGACCCTCATGTCCCCTTGCAGCCGGCACCAGGCCATTGCCAGAGGGTGCCAGGCCATCGCCAGAGGGCATCGGCAGGCGTTTGCTGGCTGGGCCAGACATCGAGATGTCCCACTGCTGCATCCTCACCAGCCAGTGCAGCTGGGGGATGCAAGGGGATATCTGAGGTCTTTGGGTCCAGACCCTTGCTGGATGGGGACAGTGCCCAGGGGTGTCCCCAGAGGGCTGTGAGGATGGATGCCCGTCCCTGCTCCAAACCTGCGCCGGCTGACAGCAGGGTCCGTGGGACTCAGAGGGACCCTTGCCTGCCTGTCCCACTGCTACCGTATGGCGCTCAGTCCCACAGACCCACACTTCGCCAGGCTTTCCCCAGTACAAGGCTGGCACAGAGCATTGTCCTCTCTTTCCTAAGAGCCAGCCCTCGTGGCATGGTGATGGGAATAGCCCCAGCCTTGCTTTGCAGATGGGGAAACTGAGGCAGGGAGCAGGAAGGGCGCTGGCAGAAGACCCAGATCCCTCAGTCGCCATTCCCATCAACCTGCTGTGCCTGCACATTTTTTGAGACAAATTTTGCCTTCAGGTCCTGGCAGGGTCCCCTCGCCATCATGGGCTGAGAAGGAAACCGGGGCAGGGACTGACCCCCAACTCTTTCTCTCCCTCCCAGGTGCTGCTGGCGGCGAGGCCGCCCGTGCCAGCATGGCTCTCTACAACAACGGGGCCGACGTGCCTTCGCCCCAGGAAGCCTCCAACGGCTTCTCGCAGCCCGGCGCCTCGGGGACATGGCACAAGGGCGAGGAGGAGGTACGTCTGGTGGAGCCCAGCCTGGTGAAGAAAGCTCACCGGGAAATCCTGGACCATGAGCGCAAGCGGCGGGTGGAGCTGAAGTGCATGGAGCTGCAGGAGATGATGGAGGAGCAGGGGTGAGTGGTGGGGGATCGGGGCTGGGCTAGAGATGGACCCCAATGCTTGACCCATTTGCACCTTGTTCTCCCCCTTTTTCCTCTCTAAAAAGTACCTTGATTTGGCAAATGTCTCCAGTTGGAAGTAAATCCACTTTTGGGTGAATCAGACAGCTTTGGGGTGGACTAGTGAGTTGGTTTGTGAAGCTAAATGCCTCCCAGAAGTGCAGACCTACGAGTGCATCCACAGACATGTTGGCGGCACACTTTGGCCCCTCCACTTGGAAATCTGGGTTCTTAGCTTGTCGTGCCAGGAAAGCCAAGGCAGGAAGGAGGAGCGAGTCGTTCATGGTCATGCAAACCGTCAGTGCCACCCAACCCGTGCCCCGCATGCCTGGGGTGAGAGGTGGTCTGTCTCTGTCTCTCATGTTGGGGAGATGAAGGAGAGCTGGGGTTTAGTCCCAGGCGAGGCTGTTTTGGTGCTTCAGTTTGTCCTGCCTTTGTTCTCTCCCCCCAGTTTTGGGGTGAGAGGATCCCCCTCGTCCTGCCGTGCCCCTGGCTGGGCACTGCGAGCTGCTCCCCAGCCTTTGCTCTCCCCTGGGGAAGCAAAGGACCGGGGGAAAACCTGAGGGCTGGAGAGCATCCCTGCCTGGGTGGGCAGGAGGCGCTGGGGGGCCAGGGAGGAGACCCCCATCCTCTCCAGACCCATGGCCATGCTGCTGGCTGTCCCGTAGCTCCGGCACCAGCTGAACAGCCCGATCCCCCTGACAGCTCACTAAAACCTGATGGATGGAGCAAATTCTTCGGCACACGTGGGTAGATGGGGACTGGTATCAGCTGGGGAGAAGGAAAATGGATTGAGGGAAGGCTTCGCCAAGGCTTTCATTAAGAGCGCAAGCGTGACCTAGAATTAAATTGTCTCACACAGACTGGAATAATGATTGTGCCTAATTTGTCGTTATGGAAATAAATAAGGCTGACCTGGCGCCTTGGGGAGCCCAGAGCCTCCTGTCGGGTTCCCGCGCCCTACTAGGGATCTTACTACTAGTAGCATCATTACTGCGATGGGTAATAGCAATATTGCAATCGGTATTGTTGTTATTGCTATAATTGCCTTTGCTATTATTAAGGCTATTAATAACGATGATGATGGTGATACACCAAAATGATAATATAATTACAGTAATAATCTTGGTCAACCTGGTTAATCCGCCGCCTGCTCTTCCCCTCTGCACAGGGGCTTTCTGGGGGGGTTACACGGGAAGCGCTTTGCAACCCTGAGGTTTCTGCCTGGGCAGGGGGCCGCATCCTGGCCACGGCCTCGGGGGAATTATTGGCAAGGGCAAGGCCCCTGGGATGAACGGGTGTGACAGCAGAGGAGGTTTTGTGGGGATTTAAGCACTCCCTTGTTTCCTTAAACATGGATGGCTCCTCCTGCCTGTGCTGTATAAGGCTGCTGCTCCCTCCAGGCTGCCTGCTTTATTCCCTGCCTGCAGGCTGGATTTCTTGTCCAGAAAAGAAGTGTCAGCAATTTTTCTTTCTTTCCCAAACCCATTCTATGTGTTAAATGCAAACCCAAAATCCCTCCGATGGGGTTATAAGCAGCACCAGGGGTTGCAGGAGGGAAGGGGCTGGTGGGGTGCTCCTGCCGCCATCACAGGATTGCTGGGTGTGGGGGGGTTCCTCGCCTTGGCCTTGCCCCCCACAGATTTGCTAACAGCCCAGCCGTGGTGGCCCATCTGTCACCTCCTGTTTGGCCTCGTGTCCCCTCTCCGAGAGCATCGGCCGCATTTGTAATATCCTGCAGCAAATGCTCATTTTCTCAGGCAGACATCTTCCAGCTGCCGCTAGCCGGCTGATGTCCACGGGATGGCCGGGGCCGGCAGCTCTATCCTTGCAGGATGGCTGCACCCTGCCCAGGTAGCTGCACCACCATCCAGGGTACAGTGCAAGCAGCATTTGGGGGTGTTGCTCTATTTTTGGGTCCCCCGTGCCCAGGCGGAGTGCAAGGTGAGGGGAAGAAGCCAGGCTGCCTCAGTGCCTGGTTAGCAGCCCTCCTCCTGCGCGGGAGTCCTGGCTGGCTGGGGAATTAATGAGAGCCTTTCAGTGCAAATGAGCTCGTTAATATTAATTCCCCTCTCCTCGCTGTTCCCCTTCATGGGCACCACAGTGGGGGTGGGTGCTGCCACATGGCCCTCTGCACCCAGCGCACCCAAGGGCATCCGGGGCACCCACGGCACTGCAAGGGGCATCGCCGTCCCCAGCACAGGCTCTGTGAGGTGCCATCCTCGGGGACCGCAGGGCTCGCCCAGGATGTGACACCCAGTTTTCTGGGCTGATTAGTGGCGATGCTGATGGAACGTGACAGCGAGGATGGGGCCACAAGCAGCCTCTGTAGATGGTGTGGGTGATGGCAGGGATGCACGCAGAGTCCAACCCCTTCCCTCCCAGGGTGGCAGTGTGGTAGTGACATGGTGGTGGTCCCTTTGCCCTGTCCCCAGGGACGATGCTGAGAGCACTGCGGGTCCCTCCACTGCATCCCTCCGTTTGGATGTTTTTGGTCGAGGGAGATGCTCAGGTGCCCTTGTGCAGCCGTGGGATGCGGCACAGGACCGCCTGCTCAGGGCTGTCACCCGTCCCTCCCTGGGGACACCTTGGGGATGGCTGGAGCGCAGTGGTTTGCCGCGGCTGTTCTCAGATGCCAGGGACAAAGTGATTAGTGTCTCTCGTTAATAACCCTGCAGCGGCCTGAGTCAGCGTTCGGCGTTAGCGCAGAGCTGGCTCGGCTGCTGGGGCCCGATGCAGCGCGGGGATGAGCGAGGGAGGCTCGTGATGGGACAGAGGCACCAGGCATGAACCCCGGCATCACCGGCTCCGATGCTGGCACTGCTGGAGAGGGTTTGGTGGGGTTGTGCCCCAAAACCTGGGGCGGTGGGGGGGAATGGCAACTTCATGGTCATCTTCTTCTTTTACCCCTTCCTGATGTCCCTTCCTCTGCCAAGCACTGCTGGGAGGGGCAGACAGGAGAGAGGAGGGCATGGAGGGCAGTGGCAGAGGACCAAGCAGAGGGACCTGCTCTCCTCCAGGCCCTGATGACTGTCACCATGCCACCTCTCCTTCTGACCGGCCCCTTGGGCCACATGTCGCTTCCAAAGGTATGGAGGTCCTCAGCAGGTTCCTGGGGAGCCCACGTTCCAGCTACAGCAACCCTGACTGCATCTTTGCCCATCCAGGTACTCCGAAGAGGAGATCCGTCAGAAAGTGGGGACCTTTCGGCAAATGCTGATGGAGAAGGAAGGCGTGCTCACCAGGGAGGACCAGCATGGGCGCCAAATGTAAGTGAGGCAGCTCCAAGTCCGGCCCCTCTGTGCGTCCTGCCCATCTCTCATCCCAGAGAGGCATGTCCCAGGTTGCCCCCGAGTATCGATGGGTGGATGGGTTAATACAGAGAGAGTATATATAGGGACGGTTGGATAGATGGATGGACATAGAGCATGTATATAGGGTTGGATGGATGGATGATTGGTTGGTTGGTCAGTTGGCTGGTTGGTTGGAGGCAGGGTGTGCCTCTCTGAGGCGGTATCCTACCTCTGGAGAGGTTAGAGGTTGTCCTGTGCTGGTCTTTCGGAGACCTCAGGGTGCTGTACAGAGAGGCCAGCATTGCAATGCTTCTGTCACAGATGATGAAACTGAAGTGCAGAAGGTCTCAATGCTTGGCTCACCCCACCAGCCAGTGGCAGAGACCAAGCCGCAGGTTTGCTGTGCCTCACCTCTGCCTGCTCCTGCCTCTTTGGATCACCTCTCCTGTTCTCCCCGGGGCTGAAATAGCAGCTTCTGCCTCCAGCCAGGCGAGGGCACCGGTTTCCAGTCCTTGCTTTTAACTCCATGATGCAGAATAGTCCTCCTGTCTCCGGGTGTGAAGCTGCGCTAACTCAGCTCGGCTGGCAATGGTTCGGCAGGTTGGCTGCTGTTCTGTAACCCTAGAAACATTCGTGTTAGCAATAATAATAATTAATAATATTTTCTGTTGCAAGGGGCCCACGCTGGATAGGCAGAGCTCGAGCCTGCTTCTCACCTGGGTAGACCCAGAGCCTGTGCCTCTGTCAGGCTGGTGTGACCCCAAGGAGCCCTATGGAAGAAGCTTCTCCAAGGAGCTCCTGCCCTGTGCCTCTGTATCCTAATCGTTCCTCACACTGCCTGGTCCCTGGGGGCTGCTTCTGCCCCAGGGGGCTTGGGGCTCAGGCTAGGTGTCCAAAGCAGCCCAGCTCCTGTTGGAGACGTGCCAGTTGCTCCTCCTGCCCTGCGCAGGACTGTCCCCAGCCTCACAAGGGTCCACCCTGGCTGGATGATGATTTATCTGCACAATGCTTAATGGCCCAGGCAGTGTGGCTGGCCTGGCGCGCACCATCCATCAGCCTGGAAACCAGGTCACTTGGGACAGGAATAGATGCTGCAGGTTCACTGAATATTAATGCTTCATTAGGGTCAGGAAATCAGGGCGAGGGGGGAGGCAGGGAAGCCGTGGCGGCGGGGAGAGCCTTCCTCCCACTGCTCTGCCGGCACGCCAGGCAGGGAGGGACACGGCTCGGCTGTGCCCAGCCCAGGATGGGGTGAACGGTCCTGGGGCAGCACGAAGCATTCAGGGTCCTCCTCCAGGCAGGAAAAAACAAGGCATGGGGAAAACCAACCTGCCCAGGTCACCGAGCATCAAGCCTGACGTGTTAACAAGTGGCCTTTGCCCATGGGGGCATGCGTCATCTCCAGGGCATCTTCCCAGGCAGGCTCGTTAGGGCTGGCGCTATAATGAGCACACAGGGAAGCTGAAGGTGCATTAAGGTTACCCAGGCAGCCCTAGCTGTCACCTTTGCGGGCTTGCTTTTGAAAAACAAAGGGTAATCATTAAAGATTAGCCCAGGGGCTATAAATAATAGTGCTGAGCTGGAAGGAGCAGTCTCAAAGCAAAGGATTGCTCGGAGGACAGCAAAGCCGGAGGCACTTGGAGGAGGCTGGTAGGAGCCAGGTCCAAAGGAGGTGGCTTTTCAAGCAGTAGGGACCTGGGCTGCCGAAATCCCTGCCAAAGGATGTTCTGGGTGCAAAAGGTCTGCACTGGTTGAAGAGGCTGGACAAGGGAGTTAAATAAACTTTAAATAAAGAGCCCCAGCCCTTGTAGTAGCTGGGAGAGTACTCAACAAAACATGTCATGGGCTGATCCTGCTCCAGCACCTCTCCGGACTTTTATAGCTCCGTTGTTGGCTGCCAGGACTATGATTCTGAACCAGCTGGTCTCATTTCAAAGCAGATGCGAAAGCTCAGCATCATCTGCAAAACTCCCCAGGGGAAACTGAGGCACCGAGCAGAGCCGTGACCACCTGAGTCCCTGGTTTGCTCTCTGCGCTCTTCCAGCTCCCGTCTCTGTGCGTGCACAGCCCGGCGATACAGCCCAGTCCCCAAGGAGTAACTGCTTGATGGAAAGGAGTAACTGCTTGATGGACAGGCTGGTGGGATTAAAAACAAACGCGAGCATGTGCCGGGCGGGGAGGGATAATTGGGGCAGCACAAGCCCGTCTTGAGCCACTGAGCACAGCTAATGGGTGAGATGCTGGCAGCAGGCTCTGGCATGGAGCACTGCCTGCTCACCGAGCAGAGAGTCCAACAGGGAATTATCCATGCTCGCTCTTCTCTCTTCCTCTTTTCTCCCCCTTCCCACGGTTGGGTGGTGGTTGAAAGGCTGTTTCTGCCCTTGGGGCATGGCCAAAGCAGAAGTCACTTGGAGAGGACCCAGAAATCCATGGCTGTGGTGCAGAAGGGAGCCTGAGACCCGCTTGAGCGATCGTCTGCAGTCAGGAGGAGGATGCCTCGCTTGTAGTTTTGGTCCAAAGCATTTTTAATTGGGCTAAACAGCCCAGGGCCTGCCTGTGGCCAGGGATGCCAACACGCGCTGCTCTTGGATCTGCCGTCTGGGACTGGGAGCTTCCCTTTGCTCAGCCGGAGGCACTGGCTGGGCTGCCGAGGGACTGGTGCCGTGGGGGCTACGCTTCTCCACCAGCATCCCCAGCCTCACGCCTCCGGGCTGGGAAGGGTGGAGGAGCCCACATCAGGTTTTGGAGGGCAAATCTCCCTTGGGAAGCAAGTTCCCCGGGCTGGTGCGATGTCGGGCACCCTCCAGGCACAGCCCCATCCCTTACGGTTCCCTCCAGAGCACCTGGATGGCCGCATCCCTCCCGGGGTGAGATGTCTCACATCCCCCAAGAACAAATGAGAGGCTCCCGGTGGGGTTTGATGCTGCTCCTAGGGCCGATGGCTCAGGAGGACCGGGGAGGTGGGGGACAGCAGGGAGAGCCTGGGCAGGGACTCCTGGGTCCCTCCTGCCTGCCGGGTCCAGCTGCCAGGCCTCTGCCAAGCCCTGCCCGCAGCCCTGGTAGTCAATGGCAACCTCCTGCTGGTTTCCATGGCAGCGGGAAAAATTAATGCTGACGGAGTCACTCAGGAGGGAGACGAGACCCTGATGGCTCCAGGCCTGATGTCCCCCCACCCCATCTCACCTGGCCCGGCGGGGACATCACCTGCCTGAAGCTCCAGTGCCGAGCTGGTGGCACGCTGGGGTGCTGGGCTCAAAGCCTGGATCATCCTGGGCAGCTCCCGCCGGCGGGTGGATAATCGCCTGAATCCCCGAGCCTCCTGCCAGCTCCTCTTGCCCTAATCCTGCCCTGCCACCTACCTGGGCTGATCCCAGCCCCCCGCTCAGCCCCGGCACTTGGGCAATCCCAAAAGGGGCTCTGAATGATGCCAAGGCTCGACCCTGTGGGGAGATGGTGGCTCGAGACCCACGGTGTCCCTGTGCCAGCCCGGTGGGGATTTCTGCAGGGACGGGAGTCCCAGGAAGACCCCAAAAAGACCCCCACTGCTAGGCTTTGCTGCATGTGGATCTCAAGTGATGTGACCAAGGTCCCCTGGGGATGCTGTGGCGGAGAGGATGTCCCCCAGCTCCTGTAGCTGCACCGGGGCTGCCCCAGGCTTCCCCCCAGCAGCTCTGGTGGGAGACGGAGAACGGGGAGCCCCGAATTAATCCTGTGCTTCCTCCTTCGGCAGCGTAATAGAAAACCACCACGGGGCAGATGAGGAGGAGTACACGGTGGAGTACCCTGACTACGGCGAGGACTGCCTGCTGCAGTGCGACTGCTCAGCTGAGTGCTACCGCGACGACAGCGGCCACCGCGAGTACAGGTCCAGCCAGACCCGCAGCGGGGATTTTGGGGAGCGGGTGTGCACAAGGTCCCCGTGGGGGGACATAGTAGCCAGGGGGCAGTCCCTTCTTCCCCCAACCCTGTCTGCTTTCTCCCACAGGCTGAAAAGACGCTCGAGCAGCTCTGCCTCTCCTCCACCCAAGAAGAAAAAGAAAAAGAAATCGGGTCACCGCCGGAGCCGGTGAGTCCCCAGCTGTCCCTGCGCTGTCCCCTCTCCTGGGAGGGCAGCTCTCCTCCCAGCTCAGCCCCTCCCCAGGCTCTGGTGAGGGAAGTCACCCTGCTCTGGGGGGGCAGTGCACCCTCAAGAGGTGCAACGCACCTGCACGCACCGATGGTGCAACACACACACGTGTGTGCACACGCACAGCGCTATGGGATGTACCACCAGCCCACCCAACTGCATGCACTGGTGGGACCTTGCCCGGTCCATGCTGGGAAGGAGCTGGCTGCCGCACGGCACAGCACCGGGCAGGATTTGGCTCCCTGAAGGGTCTGGCTCCATCTACGCGCTGGTCCCCTCCCCGGTTAGCACTGGCCGCCTGGGCAGGATGCTGTCCCTAATGTCCCTTTCTTCTCTGCCTTCCCCATGGCAGCAAAAAGAGGAAACCCGGCTCGGAGCGCAGGTGAGTGCCCACCGGGCTGGGTGGGCTGCGGGGTCCCCCCCGGGCATGCAAGGCCCCCGGGCATGGGCTGGCCTGCACCACCCACTGTCCCCCTCTGAAATCCCAGCCAGAATTGGCCACCCCATCTCCTGCTGGAGGCTGTGGAGCCCACGAGGTGGCAATGGGACACAGCGGGATTCGGGCACTCTGGCACCCAAGGAGGCCAGAGCCCTTCGGCCAAAAGCCCCTTTCTATCCCCCACCCCAAATCCTCCCCCAGGAAATAACTTCCATGCGATATTCATGCATCCCATGGGTGGTCCAGGGGAAGTGGGGTGCCGAGGGACAGTGGGATGGGACTCCCCTGGGCCATGGGGATAGGGCTGGGGAGTCCCTTGCTCCCTCCTCAAGGGCACCCACTTTCCACCCCCCAGCTGTGACAGCTCTTCACCCATCCGCAAGGAAAAGAAAAAGAAGACTGGAAAGAAACACAGACGCGACAGGTAGGAGGGACACCACGTCAGGCTGGGGACAGCGGGGCTGGTTGGGGACAGTGGGGCTAGTTGGTGGCTGCCCAGGCCCTTGGGCTGGGGCGGGATGGAGGCATGGACAGGGGTGGATGCTGGTGGCTCTTCATGGGGCCATCACCTCCTCACAGCAGCTGTCACCTGCCTCATCCAGCAGCCCATCTCAGGGCCACCCCCCTGCCCTTGTCCCCATGCCCTGGGGCTGCCCGGCCTTGGCCAGCTCAGCACGTCCCCTTCATCTCTGCCTCCTCTTCATCCCTCAGGTCTGAGTCGGGGTCACGGAAGAAGAGAAGACACAGGTGAGAGTGACGGCTGCTGGGAGCCACCCCACTGCCACCAGCGCTGGCTGCCAGCTTCCCCCATCGGGGACACCCTGTCCCCTGCCCTCCTGCTGTCCCCATCCCCTCTGCCCATGGGGATGGGCCCATCGGGCGCGGTGGGTGTGAGCGTGGGCTGCCAGCACCCGCCGTCTGTCCATCCGTCTCTTGCCTGGTGAGTGTCCCCCTCACCCCATGGCCAGACACTGCTGGGTGCCCCCCACCCTTGGAGGTGGCACAGGGCCACCCTGGGTGTCTGTGGGGTCCCACGCGGCCCTGAATGTCCTACGTGGGAGAAGGGGTGACACCGGGCAGCCGTGGCCAGGGCGAACACTGGCTGTTGCCCTGCTCTGCAGATACCCTCTGCCAGCATTGCTATTTTAGGGTGAAAGAAGTAAAAAACAGGCAAAGAGTGCCTGGGTGGGCAGAGGGGCTCAGAGGGGCTGACGCAGGGCAAGGCAAGCGGCCAGGTGATAACGGAACCGAGCCCTGTGGATGCCGAGCAGAGCCGGTCCCCCCCTTCCCACTGCCACCCCCTCCCACCTGGCCTTGCCGACCAGCACATGGCCCCCACGGTCCCCACAAAGCCAGCTGGGAACCCCACAGTGGTTTGAAGCTCGGTGGAGCCCAGCTCCAGGCAGGTCCTCCCCATCACTCCTCCCGCAGCCTCGGTGGCTCCGGGGGGGCCAGGGAAGCCCCCCCGAGTGCTGCCCCCGCTCCTGTCTCTGCAGCTTTCGGCTCTTCCTGCAGGTCCCGAAGCCCCAAGAACAAACGGAAAGAGAAAAACAAAGAGCGCAAGAGGTGAGGGGCTGAGATGGTGGGGGGAGTGGGGCGATGTGCCCCCCTGTTTGCCCTCCCATGGCGGCTCAGCCTGCCCCTCGGCCCTCCGGCCACCCTCTCCGCAGGTCCCGCAGCGAGTCCCCGGCCTGGCGCTCGCACCGGCGCAGCTCCTGCAGCTCCCACAGCGTCTCGCTCTCCTCCGACGACAGCGGCTCCAAATCCCCTGGCAGGTAGGGACAGCCCGGGACCCCCGTCCCCACCGCCAGCAGCCCCCCCAGCTTCCATGATGGGGACCCTTGCGGGGTAGAGGGCAGGGAGGCAGGCGGCAGAGACGTCCCTGTGATGGGGACCCTTACGTGATGGAGGGCAGGGAGGTGGGTGGCAGAGGTGTCCCCATGATGGGGACCCTTGGGGATGGAGGACGGGGAGGCGGGTGGCAGAGGTGTCCCTGGGATGGGGGCCCTCAGGGGGATGGAGGGGAGCAGGACGGTGCTGCAGCACCTCTGGGGGGGTTTGGGAACAGGGTGCCCAGACTGGGTATCAGATTTGAACTGGAGAAAGCACAAACCACCAATTTTCACCCCGTTTCTTGCTTCGGCAAAGCCTGCCCCGCCATCTCAGCCCGGGCTTGCAGCCAGCAGCTCTGCCGGAGCCAGGCGAAGGGCGATGCCGTCCTGGGTTGGGGCAGGGGGGATGCCGGCGGCTCATGGTGCGGTGCCCCGCAGGCTAAGCCCCAAGCGCCGGCAGGACGGCCCCAAGGGCAGCAGCGCCCGTTCCAGCCGCAGCCCGTCCTCCCCCTCTCCCCGCCGCTCGGCCTCGCCGCACCAGAACGGGCACAAGGGCAGCGCCCAGAATGGCCGCCACAGCCACGGCGCCCCGCTTCCGGAGCCCTCGGATGTACGTAGGCTTTTCTTGGATCACTGTTCGCTTCCCTCCCCTCCTCCCTCTGCAGGACCCCCCCACCCTGGCTCTCCTCTCCCCTCCTTCCCCGCTCGCTCGGCTCCCCCCTTGCCCGGCTGGGGCACACGGGGGAGATGCGGGGTGCAAGGCTGCACCCCCTGCCCCCCCCCCGCCCCCAGCACCCATCAACCTTCCGCTGGGTGCGCAGTCTCCCTGGGGGAGCCAGCCCATCACCTTGGGGCAGGTATCGGGGCAGCCAACGGGTCATCCCTCCCCCAAAGCCGCACATCGCTCTGCAGATGTCACCCCCCCAGGGACGATGGCTTGGCAGGCCAATGTCACCTGCCAGGGTCACCACCGGGCTCAGCACCTCCCTGGGAGTGGATTGAGCCCAGACAGCCAAGAAACGGGTAAAGCTGGAAAATTCTCAATTCCCCGCCAGCCCCAACCCTCCCCAGCACCCAGGTGCCAGCACCAGCGCTCAGGACCCCAGCACCCAGTCTGGGCCAGGGTAGGGTTTGGAAGGGGTTTGGTGCTGGGTGCTCATCTTTTAGGAACTCAAGGTCCCCGTGATGGGTGACACTGGGGCTAAGTGTCCCCAGCTCTGCCTCGGCACCCCAGGGGTCCTGGTGAAGCTTGGTGGGCTGCTCCCACTCTGAGTGGGGCAAAGCCCTAACCCAGCAGGA
Source organism: Haliaeetus albicilla (assembly GCF_947461875.1). NCBI lineage: Eukaryota > Metazoa > Chordata > Aves > Accipitriformes > Accipitridae > Haliaeetus > Haliaeetus albicilla. The sequence continues at coordinate 7,867,527 of NC_091491.1, forward strand.
CCGGGGGCCCAGCCCCAGTTTAACCAGTGCCGGGGTGGCGAGGAGCCTGCTTCGCCTAGTGGGGGGCTGGAGGCAGGGTTGAGTGAAGGCAGCGTGCTGGGGGACCCCACTAATGGGGGACACACAGGTCCCCGCTCGCCCCGGGGCACTTTATTCCCATGGGCGAGGTGCTGTGGGGATGCTCCCGGGCTGGCAGCACCCAGTGCTGACACCCCAACACCTGTGGGGCCAGGGGCACCCCAGAAAACAGGGCCAGGAGCACACACATCCCCCCCCGTATTCACATCCCCTTCGCCCTCCCCGGCTCCCCAGCCCCAGCCCAGCACCCAGCACCCCCCCAGCAGCACCCAGCACCCTGCCCACCTCTCGGGGCACCTCTGCTTTCTTCTTTCCTGTGGTTTTGGCTGGGGTGTGGGGGGGTTCGGGTGCCGAGGAGCTGCCCACCGCCCACCCAGGCACCCGGCTCGCCCTGCTCTCCCCCTGCCCACCACCCCCAGCACCCAACATCGCCCAGACCGCCGAGCTCCCTTGGCTCCCTGGCACCAGCGGGACTTTTCTCCGACAACTTTCTCTCTCTTTCTCTCTCTCTCTCCTTTCTCTCTCTGGTTTCTATTTTTTATTTTTTTTTTCTTTTTAATCCCATCTGTGTTTTTCTTTAGCCTCCCATTTGAAAAAAACCCAAACGGTAATATACACTTCCATTTCTTGCTCAGCAGAAGCAGGGACGAGGGGGAGGGAAGGGCAATGAAACGTGCTTTTTTCCCCCACCCCCTTGTTTTAGTTTCCTTTCTCATGATTTCTTTTCTTTTCCCTTGTGATGTACAGAAATGCAAACGATATATATCTCTCTTATTTCCCCCCTCCCCGTCGTCGTCGTGTTGTTCTAGAACTTTTTGCTTTTGTGTGTGTTAATGTGGAGAAGAGAAAAAAAAAAAAAAAAGCAGCAGATGTGTTTTCTAAATATTTACAACCGCTGAACATTGTATTTCCATTTTCTATATTTTGAACAAGGAATTTAAAAGGGAAGAGAGCCAAGCAGCTCTACACCGCAAAGGTAGCAGGCTCGCTTCGATATTGTGGAGCGAATTGCCCTTTGCCTCCTTGAATTGGCTACCGCCCCATCGCCTCAGCTGGCGGCCGGATCCTGCTGCCATGCGGGTGGTTTTCCTCCACGGTTGCAGGATGAGGCCATTGGGTGCTGGGTTATCCAACTCCCACCCCAAGCCAAGTACCCTGCGGCCATCCCGCACCCAAGCGCCCGCATCCTGTATCCTGGCAGGATGGGTGCTGAGCATCCTTGGTACCTTTTCCCCCCTCCCAGCCTCCTGCAGACCCCCCAAATGCTCCGGACTCAGCCCATTGCCTGGGTGAGCTGTGCCCCCCCCCAGCACCCCCAGAGCCACTGGGAAGAAGGGGTGCCCCGGGGCGCTGCGCGGCATTGCCTTCCCTTTTAAATACCCGGTCCCGTCTCCATCCATCCTTGCTACCTTCCCCAGCCTTCCTCCCGGGTCTCTCCTCGCCCACACGCAGCCTCCGGCCTCCTCTTTCTCTTCGGTTTTCTTTGGGCCAACACAACCCGACAACCCTCGCCGTGTCCCACCTCCATCCATCGCCTTCCCTGCATGTTATCCGGGACTTTGCCATGTTATATAGCGACTTTTTAAGACCAAAATGCAGCCGGGTTACAGACACCAGCCAGCAAACCCCCCGCGGCCACCCGCTCGGCGGCCAGCCACAGCCTTTCCATTTAAAAAAAAGAAAAATTAAAAAAAAAAAAAAAGAAAAAAGCTAACGAGACCAATTTTAAAAATAATTTTAAAAATTCTAAGCAAAGCAAACGGGATTAGCCGAGGGGTCTGGATCGCCGTACTAAAGAGTCCTTGTCTTTTTCCCATTCTGCCCTCCAAATGTGGAGATTATTGTTTTCTTTTTTTATTATCGCATTCCTGTCACTGCCAATTGCAAAGGTAGGTATTTCGTCCACCTCTGCACGTTCACTTCTGCAGATGAGCCTGTTGAAAAGCACCGTAGCTTGATTTAATGTTATTTTCTCTTTCTTTCTGACTCTCTTTCTCACTCTCCTTCTCTCTCTCTCTTTCATTTTGTCTCTTTTTGGTGGCTATATATAATTTTTTTTGATTTGTATGGTTTTCCCCAGTTAGCTGCAAAGCCATGCTCTTCTCTTACGTTCTTTATTTATATTTTTTTGCCCTGTCCACGTAATATTTTTTTCTTTCTTCCTCCCTTTTCTCTTCCCCGTCTCCTCGTGCTGTCAGTAGAATGCATTTCTGTGTCTTTCAGCCCTCTGAATTTGTGTTCGTTTCCATCCAGGGGCCGAGTACGGCTGCTCCATTTGAGTCCCCCCTTAGGGGCTGGGTAACGAAGGCGAACATAATTAGTGAGAAATAGGGGCAGTGGCCAGAGCCCATGGGTGGGAGCAGCAGCAGATCCTGGGCACAGGGGGTTTTGGGGTGGGTGGATGGGGTGCGAAATGAGAAACTGGGGGGAGATGTGTGGGTTTAGCCCCTCCTCGGGCCGTGGCGGGCAAAAAACCCCCCAACCCAGGGAAAATATTGGGGGGCTGCCACGGGGAAAGGTTGAAATCTTCCTCTGTGGAGAGAGACAGGTCTGGGGCATCACGGTCCCCTCGGGGCAGGGGACAGCGTCCCAGTGCCGGCCATCCCAGCCCCACAAGCTCCCAGTGTGCGTTCTCCCTTTTGGGCTGGGCCTTTGCCGATTTGGATTTATTTGGGATGCTTTTCCTTTTGTTGCCTTCCTGCACTGCCGGGCAGGAGACCCCTCCGCCCCCTCCCCAGGGTTTGGGTGGGAACCCCGCAGCCCGAGCCCGCAGCGTGGCCAGCCAGCACTGAAATGCCCCCCTGGGAAAGAGGAAATCCCTCTCTTTCTCTCTTCTTCTTCCTCTTCTTCTTCTTCCTCTCTGCTTTTATTTTTCCCTGCCCAGATGCTGGCTCAGCTGCCTCCCCACCCCTTCCAGGGCTGCTGCATCCCCTTGGAGGGGGTCCCTGGCCCCCAGCGCTTGCAGGGCAGCTTGTGCCATGGGCAGGGCTGGCCGTCGCCACCAGCCTCCTCCCTCGCTGGAGTGATTGCAACAGAAACAGATTGTTAAATAAAACCCCCAGATCCCCCCCCCCCCCGTTTTGGCTCCAGCTTGCTGGTCTGCGGCTGGAGGGGTTGGTTTATCCGTGGGGACAAGGAGGTGATGGGGGACGTGCCACCGGTGGGGTGCGGAGCGGCTTGTGCGACTCCGCCGCCTCGGGATGCTCGGGGACGCGAGGTCCCTTTTGCAGCATCTTTGTGGTGGTCCCCAGGCTCCCACCCTGGCGCCTTGCCCGCTTCTCTTTTGGGGAAGAAAAGCGGCGTTTAGGACACAGCGAGGCGGGTGGAGAAAAACCTCGTCTTCAAGGATTAACCAACCAGGCATGTTTGGGGCAAGGGGCCGGCAGGGAATCGGGGTCACCGGCCCCCAGCTTAGCCCCAGGCACGGTGACACAATCCCGGCAGCACCCCAATCCCCCTGAACCCTGGTTAGATCCCCTCGGCCAGGCTCGGCTCTGCCCCACACAGGATTTACCCCTCCAGAGATGCTCAGGGACCCGGCACCGGGCTGTGGCCGGGAGAAGGAGACCCCCAAAGCCCCCCGAGCCAGCGTTTGCCGGCTCAGTAAGGGCCGGCAGTGCAGGAGCCATTTCCACTCATCTTTTTGGTCAAGTGGTGTTTGCAAAGATGGGGAAAAAAAACCCAGGCAGTGGCTGCGGCTCGGAGGAACTCAGATATTTGGGAGCCGCTGCGTGCTGGACCCCGGGGCCGGGCAAACACCCCCCCAGCTCTTGGCGAGAGCCCGGCACGGGGCCTCGGCCGCGGCGGTGGCCCAGGGTTTCCCTCCCCTGTAGGAGAAGTGAGTTGGTTTGTTTTATTTCTCCTCTCTCTGGCTCTGTCTCTGTCTCTCCTCCTTCTCTCGCTCTTTCTTTCTCTCTTGCATTTTTGTGAATCTAATGATGCACTTATATTGCCCCGCTTTTCCCTTCTCTTCATACCTTACCTACTAAAGGAGGAAATGCCACTTTTTTGGTAAGTGGATGTTAACCAAGAGGGACTTAAAAAAAAAAAAAGCATATAATGGAAAAAAAAAAAAGGAAGCAGAAAGCAAAGTCTGTGTTGAGTGCTGATGAGGACTTAGCAGTTCCCTGCAGAGTCACAGCTAACAGCTCAATGCGTGTCCCAGGAAGAGCTCAGAGACATTCGTTTATCTCAGTAACGAGGACATTTGTGAAGTTTTGCTTTGTTTTTTTAATTTTATTTTATTTGAGTTGGATGGTTTTTCTTCTTTCTTTTTTGGTTTCCTTTTGCCTTCTCGCCCCTGGCCCCCCACCCCCCTGCCTTGCCCTCCATTGTTGCTCTGTGCCGTCCTCCTCGTTTCTTGATTTGTTTTAAGCCGAAAGCCGTACTATCTATAAAAACTACACATATCTGAACATATATCTCTCTATATATGTGCATGCCTCTGTGTGAGCAGACCCCCCCCATCACCTCCAGCCCTCTTTGGTTCGACCCCTTCCCCTCGGCTCAGTCTGATTTACTCTCCCCCACCTCCCCACCTTCCCTCCTCTCATCTTTTCTTTTTCCCCCCATTTTCCTCCCTTCGTTTGGGTTTTACCCCCCCTTTTCCCTTCCCCTTTCTTGGTCGGGGCGGGCGGGGGCCGGGGTTTGCTTTATCCCCAGGTGTTTTCGGGGGGGGTTTGTTTCTTTCCCTTCGAGCTCTCCCTCCCCGACGACTTGGGGGTTTCTTGGATTTTTTTTTTTTCTTTGCTCCCATCCCACCCCTTCCTTTGGGTTTTTTTACATTTTATTTTAATTATTTTTTTTGGCGTTTTGCATGCGGAGGTTTGCATGACCCACGTTGTTGAGGGCGAGAGGAAGGTGCAGAGTAGCGTCTGTGTAGCCTGCCTTATGCGATGTGCGTTGACGTTGTGAACCGCGTCCCCGGCCCGGTGCCCCCCGTTAAAATCCCCTTTCTCCTTTCTTCTCTTCTTCCCCCCCTCTCCGCCTTTCCCCCTTTCTCTCTCTCTCTCTCTCTCTTTCTCTCCCCCCTTGCCAGAAGCCGGCCTCGGCGTCCCCCTCTCCGCGGGCTCATGGCAGGACGGAGCCGCCGTCCCCCCGCACCCGGGGGGGCCGACACGGCGCCCGTAGCCCCCGGTCGCCCACGCCGGAGCGGGCCAAGCACGGTCACCGGCATCGCTCCCGCAGCGCCTCGCCGCCTCCCCGCCATCGCGGCCAGAGCAAGGGACGGCCCCCGGCCCCCCGGGACCCCCCACCGCCGCCGCTCAGCCCCGCCGGCTACAGCAGTGACTCGGAGGGCTCGGTGGGCTCCCACCCCTACCACCCACCGCTCGGCCCCGACAGGAACCACGGCACCCACACCAAGAAGTAAGGGGGTCCCTGGGATGGGGTCCTGCCATCCCTGCCGGCACATGGGAGCTGGTCTCTGATATTTGGGGTGCAGCCCCATGCGGGCACTCCGGTTCCATCCGGGCAAAGCTCTAGGGACCAGGGTGGGGTTGGGATGCTCAAGGCATGGGGATGGGGACGGGGATGGGGATGGGGACAGGGATGGGGACACGAAGATGGGGACAGGGATGGGGACACGGAGATGGGGACAGGGATGGGGACACGGAGATGGGGACAGGGAAGAGCCGCAGTGGGTCAACGCCAGCGCACTGCGGGAAAAGTCATCCCTGCAAGGGATTACCCCAGCACGAAGGGCAGTGCCTGGATGGCTGCGTGGGATTACAGCATCCCACAGGGTGCAGGATCCCAAGCGGGTGAGCGTCCCATGCTTTATAATCATCAGGGATGCAGCCCAGCCAAAAATTGGGGTCATGTGGGTGCGCCCGCTGCTCCCCCATGGGAACGTGGGGTCCCCAGCTCCTGCGGGGACACCCTGCCCGGCCACGGCGGGCGAGGTGCGAGGAGGTGCTGGGGTCTGCCTTCACAGGGTGAAGGAGAGGCACCACCGGGGTCGGCCCAACAGCAGCTCGGAGTCGTCAGCCAAGCATTCCCGGCACGCCTCGGAGCGGAGGAAGAGCCCGTCGCCCAGCCCCGGCCAGCGCAGCAGCTCCTGGAGCTCCAGCGGCTCTCTCTCCAAGTCCCGCTCCCGATCTCGGGAGAAGAGAGTGGGACGCAGCCGCTCCCGCTCACCCTCACCAAAAAAACCTGCCAGCAGGTCAGCCCCCGGGGGACTTCGGCATGGGGGGCACGGGTACCCGCAATGGGCTCAGAGAGCATCCATGGCTCAGGGTGGTCCCAGCTGCCCCGGGGCTCGGGAAGGGGCTTACAGGTCGTTGCTGGCCCTGGTGGCACTGGAAATGTCAGCCCCAGGTGGGGGGTGTCACTCCCATGGGGGGGCTGCTGTGCAGGGGCTGTTCCTGCATCCCACCCGGGACCCCAGCCCACATCCCTGCTTCTCCTCCTCACGGTGTAGAGAGAAGGACAACGAGCCCCGAACACGCCACGGTGACCCCGATCCCGCCCGCGCCCGGCGCCGCTCCAGGAGCTACTCCCCCATCAGGAAGAGGAGACGTGACTCCCCCAGCTTCATGGAGCCCAGGAGGATCACGAGGTGGGTCCCGGCACACGGCAAAGCCTCTGCCACGGCCGCTGGCGTGGCCAAAGGCTGAGCTCTGCTGCCAGCCAGCCCTGATGGACGGATGGATGGATGGATGGATGGACGGACAAATGGATGAGGAGCTCTGGGGATGGATAGATAACCCTGAGGATGACCAGCTGGGTGAATCAGCTGGCCCAGACAGATGGATAACCAGACTGCCTCCAATATTACAACCTTCTGATCTCTTCCCATTTTGAGGCATGAAAATAGGAATTCATTTTAATCTGCATGTGCATATTCCAGCAAGACATACGGCCACAAGCATGTCTCTCCCTTGCCCTCCAAAAGCCGGTTTCTCCTCCTTGAGATCCTATTGACTCAGGATCCCGGGCTGTAAGACAGGCAATATTTAGTGCCAGACGAAACACTGTGTGCATATATAGTACCTTGTTAGCATGCAGCACTGGCGGCGGTACCGGTGACGAGCTGAGATTACCTCGTTCCTGACCTATTTGTCTCTCCTGCTATCAGCTGGGAGATCGGGCTGTGGGGTAGAGGGGCTGGATTTTCAGAAATCAGCTCTGGCTCGCTTGTGCGAGGGGTTTTATTTCACCTGGGCTGGACTGAAGTTGTAAGGAGGGAGAACGGTAGAAAAACTGCTCAGCCGGTGGGTTAGAGCTCCTTGCAGCCCTCCCCCATGGATGCCCTGTAAAGAACATGGAAAGCTGCTCCTAGCCCAGAGGAAGGTTTCCTAGCCCAGGTACCACCGGCTGGTTTTGCATCCCTCCCGCTCTGTCCTCGAGCTGGGTTTTGCTGGGATGTCCCCAGGAAAGTCACAGGGCTCGGCCAGAGGACACAGCCTGTGGTCCCTGTGGGGACCGTCCCCCCCATCCCTGTCACCCATCCCTGGGATGGATGGGGACAGCAGACCCAGCTCTGCTTGGGGTTCAGGAGGAGCAGAGCTGTTTCTGCAAGGCTTCGAGGATGCTGCAGGGAGGGGGCAGCCAGGGCAACACCCCCAGCCCCCCTCACCTGCCCCGAAGCCCAGTCAGAAGCCCCAGGGCTTTTTCTTGACCTCCTGCCCTGTTCCCAGTCTCCATCACCCCCCATCACCCCGGGGTCTGGCACCGCGTGGTCCTGCCTCAGTGATGCCAACTTCTCCTTTTCCATTTCATCCCAAGGTCCCTCTCGGAGAGCATCGCCGCCAGCCTGGCTCCCAGGGTAACCTCTACCCTTCCTCTTCCTCCTCTTCCTCCTCTTCTTCCTCCCGGACCCCTCTGTGTCTCCTCACACCCTAGGTTGCCCTCGGCACCCAGCGGCCTCCGGGCCCTGCCTTTGTCTCTCTTCGGTCCCACTAACACCGGGCCGGGAGAAGGGGCCAAGGGGTTGGCTCCTGCACCAGCTCCAGACATCGCTGCCCCCCGTGTCCCCCCATCCCCACTGCCCCCATGCTCCCCACGTCCCTCCTCATCCTCAGGCGCCGGCGGGCCGCAGCTCGCCTCCCGCTAATCCCGAACGTCTCTTTTTCAGCAGCTTTCAATCTTTGGTGTCTGGGAAACACAAAAGCCACATTAACCTGCTCACTTTCTGCCCTCGCCGCTGCCTAATCCAGGACTAACACCCTGCGGGGGGGCCGGGGAGGAGGAAGGGGATGGAGGGGGGGGTTGATGCCGGGTGGCCGCATCCTGATACCCCGCAGCCGGTCTGAGCCCGGCCGCCCCGCGGGGATGCTCGGCCGTGCCGGGGAGCCAGTGCCGGACCCTCTCCCCGAGCTGTCGCCGGGGGCCTGACTCAGTTTCCCTTTTCTATTTGCAGCGCTCGCAAGCGTCCCATCCCCTACTACCGCCCCAGCCCCTCGTCCTCCAGCTCGCTGAGCACCTACTCCTACAGCCGCAGCCGCAGCCGCAGCTATGACAGCTACAGCACCAGCCGCAGCTGCAGCCGGACTCGCAGCCCCCCCAGCCGCTCCCGCAGCCCCAGCCGCAGCCCCAGCTACAACAGCCGCAGCAGCTCGGAAAGCGCCGGCTTCTGAGCCCCCCCGGCACTCGGCCACAGCCCCCCCCGCCATCCCGGCTGTGCCCCCACCCCGATGCCACCTGTGCATCCTCCTGAGGGACGGGGACCACCGGGGAGGTGGAAAAGAACCAGGGGCTGCTAAGGATGGACCTTGCGGGGGGGCTGAAAACTCAAATGGGTCCTTGCATCGCCCTGGGAGGGGGCGATCCCCCCTCTCCCCCCCCAGCCCGGGGTGTTTTGGGGGTCGGGATGGGGTAGGGGGAGGCTATCTTCTTATTTCTGCGAGCACCAGGGTGGGGCGGGATGGGGGGGTGAGCACAGAGCGAGGGAACAAATTGCTCGGCAGAGACCTTGGGGCGAGCAGGCTGGGGACCCCCCCAGGAGCCCCCTGTGCATTTTTGCGTTGGTTTGACTTTTTTAGCACAAGCGTATCCTTGGGGGGGTGGGGAGGGCAGGAGGGGGCTTCTCCAACCCAGGCTCAGCTGGAGGACGTGATGCCAGCCAGAGGCGAGGCCCAGCTTTCCCCCAGCAGAGAAGTCACCGTGTCCCCATGGTGTCCCAGGTGACAGGGGCACCGCAAACCATTTTGGGCTCCCCCCCCCCGACCCAAGCACACCCCGAGCCATGGATGAACAAAGGCCGGCAGCACCCGCAAGTCTCTTCCCGAGCAGGGACGTCTTGGGGGGCCACCCCTGTGGGTTAACGCTGCTCATCCCGGCTCAGGAGCCGGCCCTGGCACCCATCCATCTCACCCAGTTTTGGGGGGGACCAAGCCATCACCCCCCAGGAGGAGGCAGCTGCAGGGCTGAGGTCTGGACTGGGGATTTTCCACCCCCAGGGCCGCATCCAGCCATCCTCCGGCTTCGGCATGTCGTACCCCACCTTTGGGCTCACAGCCCCCGGCCACCTCCTGCTCTGGGGCCGAACGGGGGCTTTTTAAACTTAATTACAGAAAGAGAGAGGCAGGAGAGTCCCGGGCTTTGCCGGCAGCCCCGCTTTTGCAGGACTTTGCTGATTTTCCAAAAAAAAGCCCCCCTTACTGCGGGTGCTGAGGACGGTCCTGTCCCCCCCGGGGTGGTTGGTGTTTAATCCTCGCGGGCCCCGTGTTTTCCGGACGGCTGGAGCAGGACGATGGGGATGAGCCTCCCTGGGTGGGAGAGCAGCTGCCTGGATTAACCCGCTGCCCCTGGATGAAAAGCCGGGCTTTGGCAGTCCCGCTTGACACTGGTTTCCAGCCAGCCGGGATCGGGGAGGGGGGGATCCTTTGGACTCCAGCTCGGCTGGTAATGCGACGGCCTCGTTAGCCGACAGTCTGATGAACCGGAGGTCCCGGGAGGATGGAGATGTGAACGGTGGGGCACTCCAGGGTCGTCTCCCAAACCTGGCACGTCAAGGAACCAGGCTCAGCCGTGGGCTGAGGATTCACCAGCCCTTGGAGAAACATCTCCAGCCCCTCGGTATCCCACCCACCGCCTGCTCTGCTGGCAAAGCCACCGGTCGCCCTCGGCGGTGCCCAGACAAGCAGAGCTATTAGAAATGGGGTGAACAGGTAAGGAGGGGACACGCTGGTGGCTCTCCGTGGCTCAGCTTGTCCCCACGTGTCAGCCCCGGGCACGGCGGCAGCTCTGGATGTGACCATGGCGGGAGGAGGAGACGAAGGGTGCTGCTCCCCCTGAGCCTGGGGAGATGAAGGGCATGAGTGCCCCCAGCATCCCTACAAACCCCTGAGCCACACGCTCCAAAAACCATCCCACCCCTCTCCGGCCGCTGCCACAGCAGCCCCCCCATCACCCCACGGGGAAGCTCAGACCAGCCGCGGGAGCCCCAAAACCCTGCTGGGAGAGGGGACCTGAAAACATCTGAATTCAAGCCGCCAGGGACAGGTTATTTTGCCAGCGGGCGCAGCCCCCAGCCCTGCAGCCCCCCAGGGCCGCGGCGCCTGAAAGCCCAAGACCCGACTGCAGCGCCGGTGCGGACAAGCCAGCACATCAGGGAAAATTTCCAGTCTTCCTCTTTTACAGCCTCTGTCTCCTGCCGCGGAGGGAGCTAACTGGAACAAATACTCTGTAGAAATACTTCAGTATTTTCCTCTCGCGCGTGCGCTCTCTCTTTTTTTCTGGGTTGTGAGTACAGCTGTAGATTCAGTGAGCTGGTTCAGTTACAATAAAATATACAGTATATATTGTAAATGACTCTGCTGGGCACGGAGCGGTTTCTTCGGGGGGGGCAGCACGGCAGGATTAACCTGCTCCCTCCCTGCAGGCTTGGTTTTGTCCAGCTCCCCACGGACCCATCCTCCTCTGCCCCCCTGCCCTCCATCTCCAGCCATGGCTCGCTCTTCCCCGTGCATTGGCCTCTGGTTCCGTGCAGAGCAGCGCTGGGCACCGGTGGTGGGTCTGATCCCCCAGAGCATCCTGCTACGGGGTGAGGGAAACCCTCTGGGGAGGCCCCGTTGCTGGGGCAGAGGTCTTCCTTTGCGTCCTTCCCGTCTCCCTGCAGCCCTTCTGGCTCCCTGCATCCTTCCCTGCATCCCTCCCATTTGCCTGCATCCCTCCCATCCCTCCCTGCACCCTTCTCTGCATCCCTCCCATCCCTCCCTGCACCCTTCTCTGCATCCCTCCCATCCCTCCCTGCATCCCTCCCTGCATCCTTCTCTGCATCCCTCCCTGCATCCCTCTCTGCATTCTTCTCTGCATCCCTCCCTGCACCCTTCTCTGCATCCCTCCCATCCCTCTCTGCATCCTTCTCTGCATCTCTCCCTGCATCCCTCCCAGCATCCTCCTCTGCATCCCTCCCTGCATTCCTGCCTGCATCCCTCCCATTTCCCCGCATCCCTCCTTGCCTCCCCACCTGCATCTCTCCACTCCCTCCCTGCATCCCTCCCTTCAGCCTTCCCATTTCCCCGCATCCCTCCCATCCCTACACGTCCGCAGTCCCCGCAGCGCCTCAGCCCCCCCCCCGCCCCGGCTCCCCTCCAGCCTGCGCCAGCCCCCGCAGGATGCGGCCCCGCACGGCTCAGCTGCAGTCAGCTGGTTCAGAGCCAACGCTGGGCTCTGCCCCAGACAAAGGGGTTTGGCAGGGTGCTGGCAGGGTGCTGGCACCCACTGCAGCCGTAGGTGAGGGTGACACCCCTCGAATCCCCTGCTGTGGCATCCCCCCTCCCCGCGCCCCATGGGGAGGGCTCCCTGGGTCCACATATCCCTGCACTGAGTGCGTCAGGTCTCAGCTACCGCTTGGCTCCTTGCGCTGGTCACACGCTTCTTTAAAGCAAAGCAGCCAGAGCTCGGCCCCGGGAGGGACATCCCACTGCGGTGCCTCTGCCCCCCCAAAAACTGGCTGGTCCCGCTCCACAGGGCTGGGGGGCAGAGGGGGGGATGGGGTAGAGGTGATGGGGTCCCAGGGGCTGCCAGGCTCACCGGGCTGGGAAAACAGCCCTTCCCCTGGATCGGGGTCCTGGAGTGTGGCCCCAAATGGGAATTCCTTCCCATGTGCCAGGAGGATGTCACTGGAGAGACAGGTTTGGACGTGAGGGCAAAGGACTAAGGGAAGGAGCCACCCGCTCCCAACCCAAGAGGGTGCTGCTCCCTCCAGCCCACCCTGGCCCCCTCCAGCCCCCATGAGGTCCCATCAGCCCCCATCAGGTCCTGTAAGCCCCCATCAAACCCTACTGGTCCCATTGGCCTCCATCAGCCCCGTGGACCCCAGGGACCCCCACCCCCAGGGGCTGGAGCAGCTTCACCCCAACTTGGTGCTGGGGGTTCCCTGCCACGAGGTTGAGCCCCGTGGCTGCAGGGGGGGCTGGGGGGGGGGCTCCAGAAGCTTCTGGCTGGTGGGTGACACAGCGGCTGTCGGACTCCTCCACTGACTCATCGCCCCCGAGGTGCTGGCCCAGCCCCAGCCCCCTCCCCACGCCGCTGAGGGGCTGCGCAACCCTGGCATGGTTTTACGGGCAAGACGGGATGGTTTTACGGGCAAGAAATGCAGGCAGGCGGGGGCGAGGCTGGGAGCAGCTCCAAGGGCCATCCATCACTCCCAACCAGCCAAACCTCCCACGGCGAGAGGCAGACGGACATTTTCCTGGCAGGGGGGACCCAGGGGGTGCTGCCAGCCCCGTCCCCGTGCCACGAACCCAGTGCGGCTGCGCGCGGCCGCCCCGGCCCCGGGAAAGTTTCTCGTCCCTTCCCTGGGCCCTGCCGTGATTTCCATTAATAGCCAGCTGAGCCGCCCGGCTAAAAATAACCACCGGCCCTCTTCATAAGTCGCCGTTGGCCGCCCCCCCCGGCAGCCCCCACGCACCATGGCTGAACGCCGCGTCCCCTTCACCTTCCTGCGCAGCCCCAGCTGGGACCCCTTCCGCGACTGGTACCATGGCAGCCGCCTCTTCGATCAGTCCTTCGGGATGCCCCATATCCCCGAGGATTGGTACAAGTGGCCGAGCGGCAGCGCCTGGCCGGGATATTTTCGGCTGCTGCCCCGGGAAAGCGCGTTGCTGCCGGCCCCCGGCTCGCCCTACGGGCAGGCGCTGAGCCGCCAGCTCAGCAGCGGCATCTCCGAGATCCGTCAGACCGCCGACAGCTGGAAGGTCACCTTGGACGTCAACCACTTCGCACCCGAGGAGCTGGTGGTCAAAACCAAGGATAATATCGTGGAGATTACTGGTGGGTGCTGGGGATGGGGATGGGGCTGTGGGGTCTCCCCCCGTTCCGGGTGCCCGGCTGGGGCAGCTGCACCGGGGCTTGCTGCGGGAAAAAAAGGGTGGAAAGGCAAAGCAGAGTGGAATAAGTGATGGGAAGCAAGGGAAGAAAAAGCAAAAGGAGGCGATGGAAGGGACAGGATGGGAGGAGAGGAAAGGAAAAAGGGAAGGGGAAAATCCAGGCGAAGAGGAAGGCCCAGCATTACAAGCTCAGGCTCGGGGTGCGCTCATGCTGGTGTTGCACAGGGTGCAGAGACCCCCCCAGCCCCATATATTGACCCCTCACTGCTGTCCCAGCCAGGACATGGGGAGGGACCCCCCGGCTGTGAGCCACAGAGGGACCTGGGGGTGATAGTGGGGTGTCACGAGTCCTGCAGCCCCCCTGTGCCCCCCCAGCAGCTCCCTGGGCAGCTCAGCCAGGGACACCGTGACAAAGCCCAGACCCTGTGGCACAAGGCCAGCGGCGTGCTTCGTGCCTGGAGAGGGGGGGTCCGCAGGGGGTGGGGGCAATTCCCCAGCCAGCAGGATTAAGGGGTGTAGCCCCAGGGAGGGGCGGGTGCTCAGTCTCCAGCCCCGCCAGGCTGGGGAGCCAAAATGAGGGCTGTGGGGCCAAAATGAGGGCTATGGGGCCAGCCGGCGGCGGTTGGGTCACCTTGGCCACCGCCAGCTCCTGGTGCCACACTTTGCTCCCCTTGAATTTGGGGGATGCTCCCAGAGGGGCCCCGCTGCTCCTGGTCCCCCCCACCCCCAGTTGCTCCAGGCTGATATTAAGGCAAAGAAAACCAGGACAGGCAGGATCAGCCCCACTGGGGATGTGGTGGGCTGGGGCAGGGATGGGTGCACCCCGGGGAACGGAGACCTTCCCAGCTCACTGCCCACCCAGCCGGCCCCTTCCAACCATCCCGTTTTTTTTTAATTCAAGGCAAACACGAGGAGAAGCAGGATGAACATGGCTTCATTTCCAGGTGCTTCACCCGAAAATACACGTAAGTACCAGGGAGAAGGGGAGATGGGATCCTGGCAGCCCCCTGATGTCTTTGGGGACCTCTGCCCACCCATCCAGCCCCTCCAGTGCCCACTGGCCAAACTGGGGATGCTGCTCACCCAAACTAGGAGTGGGGGGAAGCAGAAATTTGGGGCTAAGCATCTGTCACCGGTCACAGCATCGCACCCGCTGCGGTGCAGGGTGGGGTGGTGGGTGCATGGGGCGGTGGGTGCCGCAGCCTTGACCCCCCCCCCCCTCCCCCAACAGCCTCCCCCCTGGTGTCGAAGCCACAGCCGTGCGGTCCTCGCTGTCCCCCGATGGCATGCTCACGGTGGAGGCCCCCCTGCCCAAGCCGGCCATCCAGTCTGCCGAAATCACCATCCCCGTCACCGTCGAGAGCCAAGCCAAGGAGCCGGCCAAGAAGTAGGTGGCAGCGAGGATGAGGAAGAAGAGAAACCGCCACCGCCCTCCTGCATCCTCACACCCACTCCCGCTTGCAGCCGCCTTTTTATTGTCTATTTTATACTCGCCCGGTCACCGAGTGCCTTGAATAAATGTGAAGGAACCGATAGAATCAGCTGGAATAAAAAGTGGTAAAAGACAGCTGTCCCCATGCCCTGTGTCTGTCCTCCAGGAGCGCCAGCAGCACCAGTGCACCGCGGCTGTGCCACGCCGGCTGGGAACCGCACCGCGGGCACCGGCTCCTTGCTGCGGCAGGGCTGGACCAGAGCACTGGGACGGGACTGCCTGGGGCCAGCATGGCCAGCGGGAGGGCCACCGAGCCCTGCTCCACACCCTGGGGTCAGCATCCCAGGTCTTTGTATCCTGGGGTCAACATTCCAAGTCTCCCTGTCGCGGATATCCCAAATCTCAGGTCTCTTACATCTCAGTTCTCCAAATCCTGGCCTCCAGCATCCTGTCTTTACATTCCAGGCCTCCAAAATGTCTGGTCGCCACATGCCAGGTCTCCAACATCCCAGGCTCAGCATCCCAGTATTCCACATCCTGGGTCTTTGACATCCCAGGTCTCCAGAAATCTGGGTCTCAACACCCCAGATCTCCTACATCTCAAGTCTCACCACCCCAGGTCTCCAACATCCCATGTGCCTGACATGCCTGGTCTCCAAAATTCTGGGTCTCCCACATCGCGAGTCTCAGCATCCGGGGTCTCCGACATCCCAGGTCTCTAAAGTCCCAGATCTCAGCACCCTGGGTCTCACCATCCCCGCTCTCCAAAACTCTGGGTCTCAACATCCCGAATCTGAACATTTTGGGTCTCAGCACCCCAGTGTCACCATCCTGGGTCCCCACATCCCTGAAAAACAAGCACACATACACAACCCACCCAGGTCGCAGGGCAGCCCGAGGACAAACAGGCGCTTCATGGGCAGAACACCCCCGTCCTCAGCAGCGTGGCCCCTCCAGCCCCAAACCTGCTGCCCCCCCCCACGTACCCCCTTCCTTTCACCCCATTGCGATGGGCTGGGCAGGTTGGAGGGTTCAGCTCAGGGGCTGCAGCCACGCTGGGGGGGCTGGACCTGGCGTGGGGGGGGTGTCATGGCCCTGATGCCTTTCAGCCCCAGCTGGCCCCGTGCCCCCCGCACCCCCGTGGCTCTGGGCAGGATCGGCCCTACATGGCCGAGGCCAGGCCCGCAGCTGCGATGTTCCCGCTTGGACAAATCCCACTAATCCCCCCTGAGTCATCCCGGAGGCAGACGGTGACCTGGGAGGAATCCCGCAGCTGCGAGGCCCCTCTCTGAGCCCGGGGGGCTCCGTGTGCCCCCCCAAAAAACCCTTCTCCCTGAGCCCCAACCTCTCTGCCCCAGCAGTCTGAGGTGCAATGAGTTTTGCAGGTCTCAGGCACGATGCCCGGGGTGGGGCCGGATTCAGCTCCTGCTGCTGGGCAGGGGGGGTGTCACACGTGTGTTTGGGCCCCCCCGTGTGTGTGTGTGTGTGTGTGTGTGTGTGTCATTTTGGGGATGGGTGGCCACGGCAACCAGAGTGCTGGAGATGGTTGCCATAGTGAACGCAGCCGCTGGCACTCCAGTTTGGGGGGGGTGGGAGGGATGAACACCAGCCCCCCCACCCGGCCCTGCAGCACCTGGAGCAGGGGTTGGTGCAATGAGTTTGGCAGGTCTCATGCCTCCTGGGAGGGCATCCATCTGGCAGGCTCCAGCATCAGGGACGGGACAAGCGGGAGCTGCCTGAAGCCCCCCTGCCTGCAGGGAAGGGAGAAGGGCTGGGGGTGCCAGGCAGGGGCTGCCCCCACTCCCCAGCCTCTCTGCTTGCATTTGTGCTCCCCTGGGCACTGCACTGCAGCACCCAGCCCCGGGCACAGGTAACAGCCCATTTTTAGGGCCAAATCCTGCCCGGCAAGCAGTGTGGAAGCCCCTGCCCACTGGCTCATGCTCTTTCCTTCTCTCTCTGCCCCCTCCGGTGCATCTTTGGGGGACACTGACACCCTCACCCCCACGGGCACTGCCCAGGGCCCCGGGCGCTGCTCCAGCCTGGGGGATCCATTTCCCCCTCCAGGTGGGGAAATTGAGGCCCTGCCAGAGAGGGGAGGAGGGGGGTCAGGATGGGGGGAGATGTGGGGCTAATCTGGACTCAGGAGGGTGCTGGGCCAGGCTTAGCCGGGTAGGATCAGGTCCTGCTTCCACACCCCCCCGTCCCCGGGCAGCTCAGTGGCCAGCGGTTGGATTTGTCAGCCCAAAGATGTGTCTAAGGGAAGAAGCCCCCCCGAGGGGCATCCCCGGCCCCCTCCCCTCTCCTGTGGCCATGCCGGAGTGGACAGGCATGGGTGCCACACAGGGCAGAGCCCACAGCAGCTCTCGCCTCCCCAAAAGCCACCCCAGCCTTAGCAAGGGGGCTGTCAGCGTGCAACGGTGCTGGGATGGGGTGCTGCCTGTGGGGCGTGGGGTGTCCCTCCCTGCGTGGCGGGGGGCTCAGCAAGCCCCCAGCCCCTCTTTGCCATCACCTGGGAGCTGCTCCTCGTCCCTTCCCCGGGGGCGTCTGTCCTGCACTCCCCCCCCAAGATCCCTCGCAGGGCGCGTGAGTCAAGCCACATTTTCGGTTTATGGTTTCCAAGGGAGGAGAATATTTTTACAGCGTGAGTCACCGCTCGTGGCTTCGAGTGGAAAAACCATCGGGGAGGGAGGGAGGGAGGCGGGGAGGCACCCACCCACCCACCCCTACTGCCACGGGAGCACCCAGGGACCATCCCCATGGCTCCCCCAGCCCGGGAGGGCTTTCGCCTCCGCCCCGGGAAGGCTGGGAACCTGGTGAACCATTAACCCGCAGGGATGCGGAGCATGGCATCTCCGCTTCCATCTGTGCCGACGGAAGGGAGATGGACCCCGGGGAGCAGAATCAAGGCTGTGGACTCCTGGCCCTCCCCTGCCTGCCCCAGCTCCTGAGCCCCAATGGCGAGGGGGAGCCCTCCCCAGCCCACAGAGCCCCCCAGAAACTCAACACAGGCGATAACAATTAAGCAGCGCTGACGTCAGATCTGTAAGTTTATTTGCTCAATGTACGACGGCTACATAATGACTCACATTCATGATATTCCATCACTGAGGAAAAACTGCTAAGAATGGTCCGTGTGTGAAATAATTCCTTACAGAAACACGGAGTTGGAAAAATAATCACTGATTAGACCTTAAAAATAGTTCACTGCATAACATGACAAAAAGCACAAACAAAGGCTCATTCAAAGAACACAGTCATTGTTCTCCTACACTGTAATAGTTATAATTTCACCATGACGAACACCAGACATTAAGATTAAGCTAACACTGGTGTTTTCTTTTGCTTTTTTTTCCTTTTTAAAAACAAAATCATATATAATTGCATGTCACTATAGCAACATCCATAACAGATCAGTTTGTTACGATCACTATTTGGTAGAGCAAACTTTACCCCCAAAAGAAAAAAATAAATTAAAAAACTTTAAAAAATTTTTGAAGACTATTTTGTCATAGGAATACATAACATCTACAGTATAAGTTAATAAATTTCAAGCTACTGTATAGAAATACGACACTAGCATGCACAATATTGTATCAATAGAGTAATGGAGCAGTAATCATTTCACTGGAGAGACAGTATCATAGGCAAGTGCATCTCTTAAAAAACGAAAGAAACCATTCAAGCTGCTTAAAAATCAAGTCCCTGACCCCCACTCTGTTTTTAGCCCTCTTGTGCCATCTCTCCTGCATAAGTTTCCTAAAGCAGCCAGAGCAAAAGCCAAAAGGAAAAAAAAAAAGATAGGTTTTGTAATTCCAGTAAATCACTTCCAAATTATACAGCTGGGACAACACTGCTCATGGGACACGAGGGTCAATCAAAGGAAGGTAAGAAGCCTAAAGCGATCTTCCAGTCCACGGCACGTACCGGCACCACGAGCCTCTCGCCACGGGATGCTGCACACCGTACACCAGGCGGATGCGCTTGCTCGCTCGCCGCAAGCGAGGCTGAGCGAGACTCTGCGTGAGAAGACATCCTGGTCAAAAAAAAGCTTTGCCGGCATCGCCAGGGCAATACCTGGAGGCCGAGCGCTGGCCTCGGCTCCGCTCGCTCCCCAAGGAGTTGGGGTAGCGGCTTCATTTGACTGTGGAAAGGGAGCTGGAGCGACGTCTCCCCGTGCAACCCGACAGCAGGAGCGGCTGTACCGTGTGTGCAACACCACGACGCACTGTTTGCGGACTGACTCTCGAAAGGGACAATGAAAGCCTGTTTCCAAAAAAAATTAAAAAAATAAAATAATAATAATAATGCACGAGTGCGATTTTTCCTTACTGCGCAGCTTTAGGTGAAAAGCCACGTGGCACAGCACTCCGTAAGCCAGAGAACAGCAGTGAACTTCCAACAACGACGTAAAAATAAAAATTAAAAATAAATTTACTTAAAATGGGGTAAATATTACCTGCTAAGCAACTCAGATGCCCCGTCTCCCACCCCCAGCCGGATCAGACAGACTTGGAAAAGATTTTTCTAAGAAGAGAACTAAGTTCCTGGGCTCCCGATGGTTGATAGAAATGTCTATGATTGTAGCTCTTCCCTTGAGGATTTCTCTACCAAATTAGTTTCTAAGCTCCTGAAGTTCACTCATTACACCACAAGCTTCCCCAGGAGAAAGGAAAACGCACCCGGCTTCCCTGGTGACAAACAAGGGAGCCTGGGTGCTAGAGATCTGCTGACAAACCTCATGGTACAGTGGGAGAAAGTCAGGCAGAGTGAAATGGCAGTGCAATCCCTGAGGAAGCAGCTGTGGCACCTTAAATCAGGATGGTCTTTTGAAATACCAAACACAGTACATGACATACAGACCTGAATGCTCTTTTTTTAAATTTTTTTTTTTATTATTTTTTATTTAAGTGGCATTTTAAGTTTAAACACTTCCCCCTTGTCTAATTAAGTTCTTAAACCTTTTGCTGTGGACTTAAAATAGTTGAAACAGCCGCTAGCCAAGCACCTGTTAAGCTGTTGACCAAAAAACTAGAGCAGCTTTGATGTTCCTCGGGCGGGCGGTCTTCTTGCCTTGGGCGACACAGAATAGCTAAAGCCAGTCCACAGGCGAGGACTGATCAGGAAGGCAAGCCAAAAGAACTAGCAAAAGAAAAAACAGACAATCAAAGGCTTGATGTCATATGGCTGTAATGTAGAAATACTGTAAACTGCAATTTAGTGTTAATACTGTAAGCTACCCTAATACATATCTTAAAAAAAAAAAAAATTGGATGGCCTAAATCCCAGGGCTTTGCAAGCCCCGAATTCTTTAGTTTGGTTTTGGTTTGGTTTTTTTTTTAATTCCTTCTCAATTTGGGGATTTTAAGCTACGCCCTGCCAGGCAGAGCGCTGCAGAGAGACACCCCGCGACGTGGTACGGACACACGGCACTTGGACTGAAGAAACAAACGCACAAAGCCTTACTGGAACCACAGAACTCCTTTTTTTTTTTTTTTCTTGCGTTGCTTTCCTTAAAAACGAGGGCCATTCCATCCACGTGAATTCATCTTAAAACCCTTTTATTTCTAGCGATAAAGTTAAATTAAAGACAGCTCCACTTGTATTAATAATCTACAGAACAGTCCATATGCCAGTGAGGCTGCTATTCCATACCAGCACAGCCAGCCTGACTTCCACTAGTGGTGTTTTGGCAAAAATGTCAACGAGGCAATCAAAGACAGGTTGTGGGGGGCCTCCCGGGGAAGGTGTCCCCTCCCTTTCCCTCCCCCACCCCTGACCCCCCCCCCACTTGTGGGAAAAAAATAAAGACTGCAGTAGTTAGCATCAGCGTGCGGCTGCCAGTCCATCGGGGGGGTCTAGTTGTTGCCTTCTCCACCGTCGTCGTCTTGCTGATCGCTCGTCCAGAGCGTTAGGTTGTCGCGGAGGAGCTGCATGATGAGCGTTGAGTCCTTGTAGGAGTCCTCGTTGAGGGTGTCCAGCTCGGCAATGGCGTCATCGAAGGCCGTCTTGGCCAGGTGGCAGGCCTGCTCCGGCGCGTTCTGGATCTCGTAGTAGAAAACCGAGTAGTTAAGCGCCAGACCGAGCCGGATGGGATGGGTTGGCTGCATGTGCTCCTTGCTGATCTCATGGGCTTCGCTATAGGCTTTCTCCGAAGACTCCACCACGGTCGCCCTCTTCTCACCGGTGGCCACTTCGGCCAGGTAGCGGTAATAGTCCCCTTTCATCTTCAGGTAGAAGACTTTGCTCTCGTACTGCGTCTCGCTGCAGTTCTTGATCAGGTAGTTGTCCAGCAGGCTCAGCACATCCTGGCACACCGCTTCCAACTCCTTCTCAATCTTCTCGCGGTAGGCCCGGACCATTTCTATCTTCTTCTCGTTCCCATCAGCAGAGGTCTTCTGCTCGATGCTGCTAATTACTCGCCAAGAGGAACGCCGTGCCCCCACCACATTTTTGTAGGCAACGGACAACAGGTTCCTCTCTTCGTTGGACAGAGGCTCGTTCAGCTCCGTAACCTGCATCAAGAGAGGGAGAGAGAAGAGAGAGACTTCGGTTACGCCCCAGTCACTTATTTTCCTATCACACATTCGGGTGTTCCCGTGCATCTCTAGTGAGAGGCAGGAGAAGGCAGCCGGCTCCCAAAGTCCTGTTCTGTCATCCAGCATCTGCTCCGATCCCAGAGGGAGCCAGCTGGGAAATCATGCCACGGTCCAGTCCCCAAGCAGAAGGGGCAGGTTGGGTTTTATTCGAGGTATTCTCCGTCTCTTCAAAGATCAGGGTTTTCTGGATTGAGAAAAATCTTCTAGGAAAGAGACGCCTTTCACCTGCGGGATGAGAGTTGGACTTTGTGATGCTGGCGAGAGGGACACTCAAAGCAAGAGGGTGGAGATGGTCTAGGGTTATGAGCTAGTCGCATGGATTAACAATACCATAGCTACAGGGTGTTCATCTTTTCTGTTTCACATAAGCATAGGGCATGCTTCTGAGATGCCTAAAGAATATGTTAGATGTTAAAATTACAGCTGCCTAAGGCATCTGTACAGATAAGGACTTAAAAGCTCACATGGTAAAAGTATGTTCTTCCCACACAGGATTTTCCTCATTGAGGATTAAGTGTTAATGCACAGCATCACTTCTACCTGCCTGACGCGCCGCAGTAACAGAGGGATTAAGGAGACGATGGAGCACAGAGCCATCTCACATGCGGGCTGCCAAACACCACCTCGGCCGTTTCAGTTACTGGGAAGCATCACACTTGATATTGCAATAATCTCTTTCCAGCTCCCACAACCCCACCGCTGGCTGAAGCCACCCAGGCAGCACCTCTGGCAACAGCGAGGCAGCCGGCCAACTGCTGCACCAGCTGCCGTGCCTTACGGGCAGCTCGGGAAGGGCTCGCATCCCCCCCTGACTCTGCGCTGTGCCCCATACGTGGGTCTCTGCATCCTTGGAGTGGGTGCAGCAGCCCAGGATGCTGCGGCAGCCAGGCTGCTCCACGCAGCCCCTCAGCTGGGGCAGTCAGAGCTGCCAGGTGGCACTTTGAGCCTGGATATCGCTGTTGTCCCCTTTCCCCGGGGGCACACCGCCCTGCCACATACACACCCTGGGTACGGCCATGCGGGAAGCAGGCTAGCAGAGCAGGAACCTGTAAGCCTGCTCTCGGCAGTCACTTCTCAGAAGGATTAGGTAATGGTTTGGATGTGAAAGGCTTCTGTAAATACTGAGTCATTTTCACAAGCCTTTATAAGGACAAGGTGTGTTCTGGGCCTAGATAACCACATTTATGGTGGTGATCAAGAGGCCAAGGGCTCATGCTGGAAGGTGTAGGAGGGCCCAGCCCAGGACTTCAATTTGAGTGGCCTGGAATGACTCACACTTGCTTATACTATATTGACCTGCTCATCCCAGCAACATCCACTCCTGCCTGCAGCTCTTCTTGTAGCTCTTCAGCCATGGTCTGGCTAATGTCTTCTCCCAAAACCAAGCTACAGCTAAGCCTTAGTTTCCCACACAGCAAGCAGAGTACACTGGTCTATGATCTGGACCCCCCTACTCCCTTCCTCAAGGCAGAGGAAGCAAGAAGAGCCTCCACTCCCACTTCCCGCTATTGTACGGACCTGTGCTGCTCCACGAGATGCTCTACAGCCTGGCAGGCGAACCAGCAAACAGCCTGTCTTCATACAGAAGAGGGTCTTACTGTGCTAACCAGGCACAACTGCCTTCTGTGTCAAGGGTAGAAGATGGCTGAGGGACCAGGGAAATGGGTGTCACGTTAAAGAGGGCAGAATCTCCTGTGACTATCAGCAGTCGCCACCAATACAGGACAAGGTACACAGGGCAGCGTGCCAAGGCAGCTCCCAGCTTTCACGTCCCAAGGTAAGCACGGTGCTTGATGCCCGGGCCATCCAGCAGCTCCTGGTGCCAGGAGACTAACCCACCTCCCACCTCTCCCAGCCAGGCTAACGATGGCTGTTTAACCACACAGCCCTGCATTTTGTGTGATATGCTGCTTCCCACAGAGGGGCTGGGTCAGAGGCTCAGCCCTGCATGCAGCCCACCTGCAACGTGCTAAAATACCCCTGGCAAGTTATTCATATGCTGCTTCCAGCCTGCCTTGTGCTCTAAGTTCAGAGGTCTCTAGCTGTTTGTAATTTTACAGGACTTAACAACTCTGAAATTACTCCATTCATTCTTCCCTCTGAGTGATACCTGCACAAACATAAACTAAAGATACTGTGAGGTTAAAGCCATCTTTGAAAGATACTGGAGCACAATGAATGTGTCCTCCTGCCCTCGAGCTTATAGATTGTCTATCCTTGGAGATGTTTGAAACTTGTTCAGGTTACTCAGGGTCTTGTACCATCTAGGTTGCCCTGAGTAAGGGAATTGGGACTAGAAACATCTAGAAATCTGCACTGAGTAAGGGAATTGGGACTAGAAACATCCAGAAATCCCAGCCCGACTTATTCTCTTACCTTCCAGCTGTAAATGGAGTGTCCAACATCAACAGCTGTACTACAAGAGACTTCCCGACTCCAACAGTTTTCTGTCCTAGCACTGGTTATGAAGGTTGATAACCACATGAGGTCTTGCTTTTAGCGAGATGCTCTCTGAGCAGAGATACCAGTTTTAAGTGTAGACCAAGCAGGTGACTTTAAAGCTGCCCCACAGCCCAGTCTGCAGATATTTATCACTGCAGAAAGAAGTAGATTTACCTCATCTCACCAGAAGAGTCTTGCTGGAGGACAGATTTATTAAAACTACAGGGAGTTTTGTAGGATTAGCTTTGCCATAAACATCTTAAATTTGAAGCCATTAAGGATTATGGAAGAAAGTTGCCTGTCAAAATCCTTTCAACCAACTCACTCACAGATGCAAGGTACCCCTGTGCAGAAAGCAGCTTCCTCCAGGGAGCTCACAGGGAACTTATCAAAGCAGAAAGGGAGCCTCGTTAACCATGTAACTGCTTTCTAGCAGTACCCAGGCTCCCAGTAAGGTAGAGCACTGCAGAGAAATTGCAAAGGTGTAACACGGCTGGCGACAGGGACCACATCCCTCAGCATTAGGAGAGGGAAGAGACTGCAGTCCCACATGTATTTCAGTTTGCAACTGAGCTGAGAGAGGAAAAAAGGAAAACCATCTGGCACTTGGATTCCCAGCAGGAAGAAAATGCAAGATGCCCAGAACACTAGCTATCAGACAGCAAGGGTACACTTAGCTGCCTTAATCAGAGAGCCACTGGAAGGTGGAAAAGATGCATCCCAGGTTAAGCTGCCTTTGAGAACTGCCATCATCCCTGCCTCAGTCTGCCCAGAACCTCAGCACTACAGCTAAGATTCTGCTGCCCGCTAGCCTGCCCCACTGTGCTGCCGAAGGCTGCGCTGGCGTCTTCTGCACTCCAACATGGGATTGCACGGTCACCATTGCACTGCTTTTGCCAACAGTGCTGTACGGGTGAAGCAGAAGACCATCCAGAAACTGCTGCAGCAACTTGTCAAGTGGATGCAGGTCTGTGCCTTCACTGTAAGCCTGTGCTGGCCAACCAAATGCTGACTTTTCCTTACACTGCAGGATACCAACACAAAGTGAGTTCAATCAAGCCAGAGGCTAAACAGCAAGCTCCAATATACTTAATTTAAAGCATTGCATTGAATGTCTCTGATGTAACATCAATAAGGCAATATCCTGCATCAGGCCTGGATTAGATTGCAGTGGTCACGTTACAAGCCCTTTTGGAGAATTTTTGCTAATGTTTGTTTCCAGCATCCAGATTGGTATTACCAGAAACCCCCCACCTTCTTAACTCAGACCCTGGAGGGGTCTCACCTCCCTTAAGAAGGCCAGCATCCTCACATACAGACCAACCCTACAAGCATTAGGTCACCTGATGACATTCCCAGCACTATTAAATGGAGTTAGAGACTTCAAATATCCAAAGAAAAATCTCAATTTGTCATTAAGAGGGCTTGGCAGGAACATAAAGCCATCAGCCTCTGGCTGGAAGTCTACCTGCTCTCTGGGAAGCTCAGTCATTTTGGAGTTTTACTTCCCTGGTTGAGAGCAGAGAAAAGCAGAACTTGCACTGCAAATCTCAGTAACTGTCAAGCCTCATTTCACCCTCGTGCTCCTGTAGATCAGAGAGGTGGGTGGGGGGGGGGGGTGCAGGAGATGCATGCAGCTGAAATGGAGTCAAGCCTTGCATGTGGCATAAACAGCCAAGCATGAAGAACTAGTCCACATGCTCATGCAGCAGCAAACTTGATAGATGCCAGTCTTTTAGCTATTTTGAGAGGAAAAAAAAAAAGGACCTTTTCACCTTCCTTTCTGCTTCTTCCCCCCAGACAAGGCCAGCCACAAGACTGGCTCTTTGTTGATGCAGAGCAGCAGGAGACCTCAGCTGTGGCACCTCTCATTTCCCTGCTAGTCTGCAGGCAATGGTCTTACTTGCAAGAGCTTCCCCCATGCCCTGTCACAGCACGTGACACACGTGCCAGGAACCAGACCCTTCGCAGACTGCAGGCAGCCCTGTGCTCGGCAGAAGCCCTGCCTAAGGGCAGAAGCAGAGAAGACACCTAGCCAGGGAATGCAGGTCTCCACCAGGCTTGGCAGGGAGGAGTCTACACTGACAGGCTTTGGCTTGGAGGCACGCTCCATCGCCAAGCTGGAGGACGCTGCCAAGTTCCAGTCTCACCAGTTCCTGCAGTCTTTGAGGGTGCAGCGTCTGCACCACCAAGACTTAAGTGCCCTAAAGCCACAGGGACAGTCCAGTAATTCCCATTGGACAAAATCTACTGGAAGTTTAGGGTTTCTACTGCTTGAGAGTCCAGAGGTTTGTACAAATCAAAGCTCTCTGATTTGCAACAAAGCTCTTCAGAGGCAGCATGATCTTGGAGAAGGTTCTCCCAACTTCTCTACTACAGCTGCAAGCTCTGACTCAGCACTCTGTCCAAAACCTGGCAGGCTTCTGGCATGCCTAAGTATCACGTTGCAGCCAGGGAAAGGTTTCAGCCTCGTGGGGAGCAGCCAGGGAGCACACAAAACTTTACCTGCCCCGATTGTCAGGGTTCATGCTCTCCAAAAGCCAAGGGTTGGTCCTACTGCACCTTCTTTCCAGAAGCATCCTAATTAACAGGCTTTTTTGAGACCTACAGGGGAGGCTTGCCCCCAGTCAGTGGCAGGTTAGTTTGCTTACAGGGCCTTATTCCAGGACTCTTGTCCTCCACTTCTCACCTTGCATCAGTAGGTCTGAAGTAATAATTTCTGAGTACATCATGAAATTATTTTTGAGGACACTTCAGTAGCTGCAATGGAGATCCACCACAGGATTTAGTTTTACCTGTTTATTCTTATACACATGGATTTTCACTTAGTTTTGAACTAAGTGTCCACCCATTTATGGCTCCTACCTAGCTTTGATGTCTTATCTTAAAGCATACAGCAGAGCAAGCTGAGCAGACCCAGAGATTCTTCCCTGGGGAATACCATCAACGTTTGACAGTTTAATCCATGTTATAAACCTCTACACTTTTGCTTTTCTGATTGCCTGGAAGAGATCCTGAGTCCCTAAAGACGTTAGACATCTACAAAGGAGCCAAGCTTTCCGTGAGAGACACAACCATGAGAACCTCAAACTGTCCACTGAGAACAGCTTTTGAACATCACCAGAGCTCCTCTTCCACCAGGATACACAACAGCCATCTCCTCCTCAGCACCTGTGTTTATTCTATCTACGGCTTCTGCACCATCTAATTAAGTATGCTATCTCTCAACAGAAATCCTAGCAACTGCCTTGTTTTCCTTCACATGCAGCTTGTTAGTCACACTGAGGTCTGGCCTGAAGGTTCCCTTTTCTGTTTCATTTTTTAAAAGGCAAATGGGCTTTTGAAATAGTGTTCTGGCCAGAAGTCTGACCACTGGAATTGTTACTTGGTCACCATCAAGGTGATCAAGCCACCAGCAAGGGGAGCAGCCAGCACACAACCACTTCAGGCTCAAGCAGCTGATAAATGTTCATGACCAGCTGCAATCATGCCACCTTCCCCCCCACCTCTAGCTGCTGTCTCATGGTGGGACCCCATCACCTACCTGCAAGCACCAGACCACCTTCAGCAGCTCAAGTGCTGCCATTTTGGAAGTGACATGCCAGAGAGACTGCCTGTTTTTTCTGTCCCCATCTCACACTACATCTAGTTTCTGAAGAAACAGCTGCCCTCAAACACATTAAATTGTCACCATTACCCGGTGGCTTGATTACAGTCATGACTAGCTGTCGCACAGCCTAGTCAAGAACAGCTTCTCCTTGTGCACTCCAGAGCAAGCTGTCCTCTGACACCATCACAGCAGTTGGAAAGATGCTTTTCCTAAGCACTGTCCTACTTCGACGCAAAGTAGGCGTGTGTTAAACTAGACCTAAATCTAAATTTTTACCAGATTTCACTGGTTTGGTTCTTTCCCCGCCCTGTACTCTAGCCTCGTCCCCCATGTCATACTTCCAAAGCAGAAGTCACACCATAACTCCTTGTCTCCTTGCTGACCCCCTCTGCTGTCCTCTCTCCTTGTGTTTTCTCACAGCAAAGGGGATTTTGGGCTGCAGGTCAAGCCCTTCCTCTCATCTTGGACAAGACCAGAAAAGCACAAGCAGGCTGTGGGTAGAAGTCAGTTCCCCACTGCTGTGTCCTTTGACTGTTTCAGTATGAATAATCATATGCTAGTTCCTGTTTTTTAAGCTGGCAGGGCCAGCTCTCATCACAGGACAGCAGCTGAAGGCACAAGGGATGGTTCTGCCATTACATTTCAAATTGCTCCGAATGCACCAAGGACCAGAGTCTGCAAAGTAAGATTGTTTATTGCTTGTAGCATAGCTGGATCTCAGAGGCTACTTAGGCACTCTAGACACCGATTAGGATTTCTGCATGCTCCTACGGTTAACAACAGCTTTCATCCCACTCTGCAGCCTTTATCATTTAAGGCAACTTTGAACCACCTGAGACAAAAAACTTCAAATTCTAAGGGAGACATGAAAACCAAGAGCTCATTTATTTCACTGGCCTCTGTAGCTTAACAACTACTTAAGCCAAAGTGAATTTCATCACACCACACACAGGTTTGATCAGTCTTTGGAGCCTGCAGATCTATTCCAGTTTCAGTCTGGCTCTGATGAATTTCACCTAGAGAAAAAGCAAGTTTGAACTACTTGGGTCATTCCTGCATGTAAAAGGTCATAACGGAGCCAAGATGAGAAAACCAGTGGCAACAGTAGAGCTCTGAGCTGTTCCTGTTCTGCACTTGGTAGCAGCATTTCATGTACCACCCCTTATCTGCAGCACTGCAGTCCCAGCACTTGGCCTAACGGCTCAAGTTTTTCCTGCTGCAGAATACCTGGGTGCCATCGATTTGCCTCACCAGCTTCTTCTGCAGCTTTTGAGATAAGGCAAGCACAAAGGAACATCCGCCTGCCTTCCAGGCACATTATTAGACCTTGCAATTTGCCATGGCTATTGAGTTAACAGAGAGCAACCCAGACACATCACAATAACCAGCTGGAAGGAACAATCCCAGCTTCCCAGCATGGGCATCATGTATGCTCTTCAAGTGCATCAGTGTAGAGCTACAAACCATTTCTGAATTAGCATTGCACAGTCTGGTAGCAGGGAGCTGCTCCTATAGCTAGTACCTGCTTTTTGAGCCATTAAGGAATTATGCCCAAGTTCTTGTCTTCCTTATTAACACCCTGATTCTTGTTAGCCTTACTGAAAGACAGGCTATTAAACAAGACGAAAACTGGTCATAGGACAACTTGTTTCACTGTCTTGCTGCCACTAGCTGCCTCATACCTGTTAAAAACTCTTGGAAAAAATAATTAATCTCTGTTGGTCTAGTGCCTTCCTGCCACCAGATGGAGAAAGCAGCAAGTCAAAGCACATCAGTCCCAGCATTTAAGAGGACTGTCACTCAGGGCTCATCACACAGTCTCTGGCAGATGGGATACCAGCACCTTTGCCTGCTAACTACAAAGCAACAGAAGGGAAACCAAGCTATTCCTTCCCGAAGATACGGCAGGCTGGCAAGCATCATCTGCCCACTTTTGCGTTTCTGCAAGCACCTCAGCAGCAGCCCAAGATCACCACCCTGCTCCATCAACCAACAGCCTGGGGAGCTCTTCTGCCTTGGATTATCCAGTCTGTTCCCTGCTGATAGGACTTGGGTTTTTTTTTTTTTTTCCATTCAAGCATTACTCTTCTTCAGAAAAGTCCATCCACTCACAGGCTTTTTAGCTGAAGCAGCCGTCCATGGGATGACCACTGGTCATTTCTGGTCTTAAGACTTTGTCAACATAGGGGAAGACTGACTTTTTTTCCCACTCCAATTTATGGCAAAACAAAACCAAGCTAGACAGACTTCAGGGACTCCAGCACATAAGCAGGGACACACTAGATAAATGAACCAAGTTTCATGGGGGGGGGGGGGGGGGGTGTTTAGTGCTGCTGGGAGCATTAGCTGCTTAAAGACTTACCTCACAGCTTCTAAGAGTACTAATCTGGCTCAGATATTAGTGCTTGCCTGCTCACCTCCAGCCTCACTGCCAGACAACAAGTACCCTGCCACCAGATCATCAAATCCTCCCCGGAGCTTCAAGTGCCAGGGCTTGTCCTTAATCAGGGGCTCAAAAAATGACAGCGTTGTGCTGTACCCATGACCTCTATTCAGTTGAACTAAGAGAGGAGAGACAACGTGCCATGGGTGGGACACCCTGGGAAAGGCTGAAAGCAAGTACTGGCTGCAGAGCGAGCCTGCTCCCAGGTCTAGCTGGAGCAGGATGAACCAGGCAATTCTTGGCTGCTTGCATGGCTTCCTCCTGCATGGCAGAGCCATTGCTGCCCTGGCAGCTGGCAAACTGCTGCTCCAGCAGGATGAAATGGGAGAAGCTGCAACCATGCAAACAACTCCCTGCAGCTAACGCTTAAGTTTTTAACTGCTTCATGTCATTACCCCAGACACTTTGGGAAAGTCTGCTTGTTGCACATCAAGGCAAGGTGCTGGAAATATATATATATAAAAAAAAAAAAGCCCCAAGAGTTATGCTCTAGGTCTTTTGGTCTGCAGAACCTGCAGTTCCTTGCAGAGTCTGAAACATGTTTTACCAGATTAAGCAAAAGAGTTTCCAGAACACCCAGGTGGACTCCAGCATGCCAGCTCCACGATAGGTTTAATTTCCGCATCAGCAAGTAAGGTGATTATCCCTCCACATGTACTTTACCCTCCCACTGTTTCAGGGATTTCAGGCTTGATCTTACACACCTCTAGCAAAGACAATTTTATTTAATCTCTTAATGAACTTGCAGAATGGAAAGTCAAGTTTTTGCTCTGGCAGCTTTCTGGAGCTCTGCAGCCAATTTTAAATTATGAGGAGGGTCACTTTATTATTCCAGATCTGACTGGATTTAACTACCCTTGCCTGGCTCCAGCTATCTCCTCCCAGCCCTCTTTTGAAGCCCAAGGGACTACTACCACAGATTTGATCTCAGTTCATCACAGGTGACAGAGCCCCTCAGGCACTGACGTCTTGACACCACCAAATGCAAGAACCCAACTTCAAGGTAATGAAATATTCATCCCATGTAACAAAGCCCAACAGCATAAACAGGCAAAGCTCCAATGCCTTCCTCAGCTGGGTGTAAATCAAAGGCTGTTAATCTTCCCCCAAGTTCTCATTCACTGCTGAATACTAAGCATTAGTCTTTTACAAGTGCAGATCTCCTACAGCAGTTCTCGAGCATACCTGTTAGCATACAGCACGGCAACAGTTTCTCCAACTACTATTAATAAACTTTATGCTGCAAAGCACCACAACTGTCCAAACAACATGTCCATCAGCAGCCTTGTTAACACTGAAGCTGAGACTTCTCACTAGTATTTTTCTAGAGCCCTGCTGAAACCATCTTAGGGAGGAATCAGAAGCATACTGACATGCCAAGTAGCTTTGCCTGGTACGTAAGCAAAGATACAGCCCAAGCAAGCCAACTCATCCAGTAAGATCAGAGGGAATTTGCAAACAATTAAGGAATGTTTTGTACTTTGAGTCCCTGCAGACTTGCGTTCATCCAAGTGCAGCTGCTTCAAACACCCATAGACTGACTCAATTCTAACATCTCCTTTATAGAAGAAAAACATTAAGTACTCTAATCCCTAATCCGGGGATCACTTTAAGGGAATCTCATGCCATCATCAGTGACATGTTCTCTAGTTACTCTCCTACTGCTATTAACTAATACACTGCCCTTGGTCACTGTATCACTAGTTTCGAGCCAAAAAGCAGGTTTGTTTAATAACTAATTGAGCATGTGTTGGGTCATTCCTGAGATATGACTAAGTCTGGGTTAGCACAGAAAAACCTGAGACCAGGGGAAGTTTGTACTTAAATAGGCTGACAAAGGCTTTTGTTTCACCAGCTACATGAAGGCATTGCTTTTGAGAGACAGTCTCATCAGTGTTTCCTGCAGCCCGAGGATTGCTGCCTCATCATTTCAGCTCCATTTTCCAGAATTTACCATTTCTGAGTGCTTCCAGACCCCACCAAGCAAACCAGCACTGCAACCAGGGTGAGACTCCTGGGTGAACATCAAGCCCTGCACTCCACCAGCCCCAGCAGCTTCCAGGGCTCTGGCCCACCAAAGGGGCTGGAGAGATGCGGCAGCTCGGGCTCACCATCACTGTGCACTCTGAGAAGCCGGACAAAGCCGTCCCGCTGCCGAGCTCCTCCCTGAGGCAGGCTCCCCACCCAGAGCTGTGGGTAGGAATCCAACATCTTGACATCTGGACTCTGGAGAGAGGACTCAGGCCTCTTAAAAAAATTAAATAAATAAATTAAAGAGCAGAATGAAAGTCCTTTTGTCACGATTCTCCTTCATTTTAAGATGGGAGGAGGCACTCCGCTCATTAGATCAAGCAGCCAGGGGAACGAGCAAGAGAAAGCTGACTGTGACAGCACTGGCTGTGCCTGGCCAAGGAGATATGACACACCACCAAATTACACAAACCCCACAGCCAGCTGGTCACGGGTCCATATCCTTCCCCTTTCCTGCATGCTCCAGACCAAGTGCAGATTTGTGAAGTCCCCCACTTCCCGCTTGCTCTGCTTTGGAGGGGGGAAGGTGGGAGGAGGCAGAAGCAGAGACCAGGAAGGACCTCAGCAATGCCAGCGCACCACTTGTATCCTGCCCAGCAGAGCACAGCCAGGCTCCCTTGCAGCCTCATTCATCTTGCAGGGTCCTCCACCGCCCATGTGTAGATGTACAGTGCATTTAGACAGCACTGTGCAAGCCGTGGGCTGGGTTCCCACAAAGCCATTTTGTCTCCACGGGGGAAGAAGAGTTCCCCCATCTGCAAAGACCAAAAGCTGCACCGGCAGGAGCATGGGCAGAGCCTGGCAGCCAGCAGCCATGGCAGAGCATTTTATCTAACTACCACCAGTGTGAAACTGGCCATAGCTATTTATCTGAACAGCATCCTGAAATCAAGCCAAAGGTTTTGGAGGTCGATGACAAACCCACCATATCCTTACCAGCACAGTGACAAATTCACAGCTACTTCCCCTTTGTTTTAGCAGGTGCTGAAACAGGTTTCCAAGCTATCGCTTTCCAGCAGTGGCCATTGCTTCCAGAACCAAATCGACTAAATACTTGCTACTGTTTTCACGAAATTTTTGCTTTCCAGATATTGGGTTGCCATTTGTCTGCAGTCACGTGAATCTAATAGGAGGGAGGGCGACTTCAGCCAAGGACAAGTTAGGTTAGTTACCTTTCCAGTAAAGAACAGAAGTTGTTTAAGGCTTTCAGCCTTCCAGAAATAAATAACAAAGGCCTGGACAACAAAGGAAAGAAGGGCTAAGCTGGCTCCAAATGAGTTAGTACAAAAATACTCATAACAGCATTAGCTTTGGAAAAAGCTATCTTGAGCTGCAGAGCACTGAAGCGTAGAAGAACACCTGGAAGCACTGAGGGTGCATCAGCTATCCAGAGACAACTGAAGCCCTGTATCACAGCTTTGCCACAGTGAACTGGAAGATGATACCTGTATCCTATCAAGATCTTCAATGGATAAATTCTTGGGAAGCCAGGCAAATCCTGTTTCACTGTGCTTTGTACCGCAGTTATTCCAGTATCCATTCATGTTTCACCGTCTCACAGTTCAAGAGGTAGAACTGGGCAGAAAAGCAGAAGGCAGCTTCAGATCTGCAGAGTCCTAAATGCCCCAGACACCGACCCTGCTGAGAAAAGGCTCCCTCGGGTCAGACTGTAGGCATTTTCCAACCCCCTCTTCCTCTGCACCTTCCTCTGAACAGCCTGGTGTCTGGCTGGCATACACCGAGCAGCTAGCTCTATTCTGAACTAGTCTGACAGTCCTTTTTGCTCTTCCCTGCCAGACTGGTATTGAGCTCCCAACACGCTACTCACCTCTGCCAAGGGAGAGAAGCAGCACCAACAAGTCCAGCAGTGCTCCGCATCCAAGGACATGTCTGAGCTCAGACAAAGCCACCTCCCAAGAAGCAGCTGGTTACTCAAGCATTAGCAGTTGGACACACAAAAGCTTGGATTGTTTATTTTTCCTAAATAGGTGCCCTTGCATGCAACTTTCTGTGCATTCGTTTGCACATGGTTTACTTGGCAGGAAGCTGCTCAAAATAGAAGCTGAAGAGTTCAGTTGTAGAGTTCATGCATTAGACCTTGCCAGATGCGTCACCGTCCATGGAGGTTTCTCCAGATGTAAAGTCATGGCTACCACTCTCCCAGCTGCTGCTCCATCAGCTGCACCCTGAGACATGTTTCTTCTTGTATCCTCAAGAGTCACAGCCAGTAAATCAATTCCTAGCTACAGGTATGCATCAATCAAAATGGTAAATGTGACAAGCACACCTCATCTTTTCTGATGCCTCGTGGTATGAAGATCTGCATGCTCAATGCCTCACCCTACTCAATCTGCAGTTCCACAACACCCAGACAGGCCGGCTGGCATGTGCTCACCTATGTTGTCCCAGAGTGTTTACTGAACCCAAGGGAGCACAAATTCTTTAGAGATTTAAGGCAGAAGACCGTATCCAAGGTTAAGCGACTGTTTACCAGTACAATGATACCAGAGGCCCCTGTGCATTTTGTCCTTGCAGAGTCTTTTCATTGGCACAGCTTAAACCCACCCTGAATGTCAGGAAGCATCCCATCCCAGCATTTCAGCAGGAGGCAGAAGAGCAGCTTGCTGGTCCAGCTGGAGTCCTCTGTCTATGCACCATCCTGTGCACACTGACATCTTTCCCCATCTCAGTCCTAACTGTGCTTCTTCCAAGCACGTGACACCCCACTATGGAGTGGTGCAGTGAAATACCGGGCTCTGAAAATCCTTGCACTTATGACTGTGAAGGGGCTTGGGGTCACCCACCAGCCTGGGAACAAAACCCTGGTCCAGCCCAGGCCTCCTCATGGGCTACTGGGGACCATCAGGTCACTTTTACTCCACCTCCCTCATCTTAAACTCTGTGAGGCTGACACTTCTTATTCCTACCCAGAAAGCCAAGGTGACCATACTCCTGACCAGCTCTAATGCTGTTGGCCCAGACACAAGAATGAAAACAGCTTAAAATGAGGTGGTCCAGTTATACACAGTGAAGAAGAGATGGCGCAGAGGAAAAAAAAAATAAGATCGGGATCCCCAAATTAGGGAAAAATCTTTCTTCTACCAGCAACAGAAGGTGAGGAAGAAGCATGTTTCTCATCTCCCCTGATCACAATCCAGATCCCAGAGAAGAGCCATGGGTAGTGCCAGCCGTGACCCAGCAGCAGGAAGCAGACGAGGCAGAGGGATACAACACAATTATCTGGATAGCCCTCACTTCTCTTGCAAGCACCATCCAGCACACTCATGAGAAATGCTAAGAGGATGCCAAACAACATCATCCAGTTCAGATGAGACAAGCCAAGAACAGAGTGCATACGTTCCAGAGGTGCAGGAGTTCTCAATCCAGAAAACACTTTTGGAGCTGAAGTTCTGTGGTTGCCCTTAAACTGCTGTTCCTGTAGCTTCTAGCAAGCCCAATTTCACATCACCAGTGCTCAAAGAGTCTATTCCAGAGAGCAGCTTTGGGATCAGCTGATGAACAAAGCTTGGGCAGATAGGGCTTGTCCATACATATTATGAAGCTTATTTGGTGCTCCCCCTGCCAAAAAGTCTCTTGTGAGCCAGCCATCTTTAACCACAAGAAGCAGTGCAAGAACGAAGCAGGGGCAGGGGGGGTCAAGACAACTCCCACCCACCACCCTTTTTGCATTTTCAGGGCTAGCCACCATCCAAAAGATCTACTGGCTAAGCCAAAAACATCTAAGGGCTCTTGGAGAGCCCCTGCCCAAGTGCTTTACTGTTTCCATGTACCCCAGACATCTGCAGAAGACTCAAGAGCTATATTCTCCATCACAGTCTCAATACCACCTCCGTTTAGTTCAAAAAGAGCTATTTCTAATCAAATCCACAACTGGCTGTTACACTTGGCCAACTGAGAGAAACCCAGCACGGTCTCACAAGTCAGTGGCTTTTCCTAAAGCTCATAGATAAAGAATTATCAGGAGCTTAAAGAGGAATTTCTAAGAGCTTGAGCTGCTGAAGACTCACCAGTTAATATAGTTAGTGCGCAGTGCCCACTGTACACGCGTACAGGGCATGTTGCTACCTGTCCGCAGCTTAAGTGCCGATGTGCAACTCAGCGTACCGCTACAAGGTCCTGAGGCCAATTTACGCAGAGACAACCCACGCCATGAACCGTTACGAGGTCGGAAGCATGACAGGACAGCAGCTCCTGACAGCAGCCATCCTGCCCTGACCCCATGGACCTCCAGGAAGGAAGCCCTGCTCCCGGCTCGTGAGTCACGCTGTGTCTCAGACCCCCACCCCCCCCCAGGTCTGAGCAAGCCCTCGCTGCTAAAGGGCGAGAGGACTGCTCCTCTATGTGTAAGAGCAGGTCGGGAAGCATGCAGCCATGCAGCCTCATGCTGCAGTGATCCAGGAGGCACCACAAGGCTGAGCAGCATTCAAGATGCCTGCACAAGGGGCGGCAGCAAGAGCATCGATACAGTCATTAGATGCCAACATACCCCCTCCACCTCGGCACTGGAAACGGTTTCTCCAAAGCCTTCCCTGGCCCCCCTGGGAAGTGCTACTACAGCAGCTCACACTCCTTGCTCCCCTCCTACCATCACAGATGGCCTGCCCAGCACTCCTCCTGGAGAAGCCTTTCCACCTCACCCTTTTGTCTCATCTACGCTGCAAAGCAGAAAGCAGCTAATCATCCCTGCTCCACTCCCCTGGGACTCTCCAGATAGAAGGGATTTGTGTTACTCCCTCTTTCCAAGGGCGAGCCTGCTATCTGCGTGAAGCCCTGTTATCTGCACTAACCTGGTCACTGGACGCGGAGGATGATAGCTTGCCAGGCTGGTGAGCAACATGGCAGAAGCCCACGTATCCCGTGCCAGGGAAGGCCTGCGGTTCTCCACGCTCACTCTCCTCCTCCACCCACAACGGCCATTTACTGTACCAAAAGCCAGTTGTGTCTAAAGCTTGGGCAGCAGCCATCTGCTTTTCAGCATCTCCAACATTCACCCCTCCACACCCACCACAGCTAACGGTCCTCACATACAGCACAGCCACGGCCCCGCTGCAGAGGTTAGGTCCCCAAAGTCAAGTAGCCAGGTGTTCCCCTCACAGGGGACCTGCAGGTGAGCTCAAGGACTCTGCCATATGGTCCCATACCTACGTGATACATAGGTGCAATGTAAAAATCCTGTCCCCACCCTTTTTAGGCGACTTATTTCCTGCAGAAGTTATTGCAATCATCTTGCTTGCTCACCTGTGCATCCCCCCCACCCTAAAGGTCTATGGGGAGGCACATGCTCTGCTCCCCAGGCAGCACCCACTGGGAGCTTGGCAGGTCTCCACCTCCAAAAAGCCTCCAGCAGCATCGCTGCTCCCCAGCTAATGGATATCGATCCCCAGCCCTGGCGCTGGGTCGGACGGTAAACTCTTTGTGGAGCTGAACCAGACAAAAAGGCAGCTCCCTTCAACCACAGGCGCTGCGGGCAGCAAAACGCCAGCAAGCACAGCACTGGTTGGGATGGTAAGCCCAACACCTGCCCACTGACCAGCGGGCACAGCCACCACCCTGGGGACCCACGGGGAGCTCTCCTGGTCTCCAACACATTATAGGGCTGACTGTACCCCCCCCCAACAGTGCTGAGGTGACAAGGGACATGACCAAGGTCATGCAGCCATACCCTGGACTGATGGGCCCAGCCCTGCACCCTTCCCAGGTGCAGCACCACCTTCTGCTCCCTCTGGTAGGCGAGGGGACCATCTGCTGTGTTTTACCAAGACTCCCCAGTACACCTGTCACATTTGGGGGCTGAAGGAGCAGTCCTGCTCCTGCAGCAGCAATGAGACTGCATGTGCCAATTAGGGGCACTGGTGGCTGGCACTTGCAGCAAGGAAGGAGCTAGAACTTATTATATATAATATTATTTAGAAGAAACTATTGTGATCCAGTACATCATTGTGGCAAGCAGCACTGGGTGAATCAGTAGACAGTAAGAGCCCCAGCACACCATTTCCATTTTAAACCACTACAACAGCCATTCAGCACAGGCTCTCAAGCAGGCAGGACTGAGGCTTGCTGAACAACGCGCCCGGCTGCCATGTCACCACCCATGAGGTGACCACCAAAATGCAATGGTGAGCTCAAGCTGCAGGAAAATGAACCTCTTTTATGCACATCATTACCACGCCAGACTTTAAAGAAAAGCCGTCCGGCATTTCTCAGCACAGTGTTAAGGAAACGAGCGGATGGCTAGGTTTAGAGGGCAGGAGACAAAACGGCGACAACCACGGGAATGCTTCTGCATCACCTTAGCTAGACGCAGCCCGCATGCTCTCTGCTACCACCTGGGTGCATTGCAGCTTGGACCATGGCATATGACATCACTAGGCGTTGCTACGGAAATGAGTGCGAGGTCATCAGCCTCCTGCACAACCGGAGCTGGGGGATGGGCAGCACACAGGACGGTGACAGGGATAACCGAGTGTGACATGCCCATCACCGCTGGACCCAGCGTGCCGGAGTTTGGGCAGCATCGCGCAGAAATGAAGAACAAAGCTCTGCCTTTTGTTTGCTGTCACGGGAGGCATCAGCACTCCTGCTGTGAATCATTTTCTTATGGCCAAACTACACGGCAACTGATAAGTGGCATTAGCCCGGGTTACTGTTTCACCAGGGCCAGTAAGGTCTAAAAGGAAAAACTATATATATAATCTCTAACAACACCTTTGGTTTAAACACCGAGCCCGGGTAAGCAGGCTAGGGAAATTCGCCCGGCGGGAATACTGCAACACGGCTGTGCGTCCCAGGCATATCCCTGTCGGCTTTGTCATAGCGGCTGTATTATCCGTAGGAAATGAGCTGTAGGATCTGCTCACACAGCAGGCTTTGCTTTAAAATGAATAGATGCTGTTATCAGAAAATGGTATAAAAGCCATAGCGCAGCAGAGGAATAGCCCAGTTGG
This sequence comes from Haliaeetus albicilla, assembly GCF_947461875.1. Taxonomy (NCBI): domain Eukaryota; kingdom Metazoa; phylum Chordata; class Aves; order Accipitriformes; family Accipitridae; genus Haliaeetus; species Haliaeetus albicilla. Next base: position 7,906,401 of record NC_091491.1, read on the forward strand.
TTTAATATGATAATATCTTGTTCTGATTATCTGTATTTCATTTCTTGATAAGATATCTCCTCCCTTCCCATTCTCGGGCTGTGACAGTTTTGTCTGTTTGATAAATGCAAGGTTATTGACAAAATGGTGCAATATCGGCAAACAGAGCTGCACCCACGGCAGACTGCGACATTCCTAGATCAGCATTCACTTTTCATCAGCCAGGGAGGACACCCCAGCTCCTCGCAAAGGTTCAGACCTGACTAAGACGACAAACATAAAGAACAGTTTTCCCCTTTAAAGCACCCCCTCCCTCCCTCCACCCAGTCTAGCCTCTCTGCAATATGACAAATGCAGAATCTTCTGGAATGACTTGATCCTGCCTCCCACGATTGCTTTGTTTGCAAGATCAGATCAGAGATATGTTTTTTTTCCCTTCTTATATTGTCAAAATGTCAGTATTGAAGGGGAGCGTTCAGTGTCACAAATCAGATCAGCCTGCTATATGCAGAGTCTTTATTTTAAGAGCGTGAAATGAATACAACATGACTCAATTCATAAATCTCCAACCAAGTGCAGTAAAAATAAGAGCTTTGGCAGCGAAAGGGCTCCTGATCGCTGGGGTCACAGGCACACACCAGCCTCGCCGACCGCGCGCGGGAAGGGATGCACGGGAGCGATGGGGGGGGTATTTCAGCAGCAGGGAGAAGTGTACACGCAAACATCCCCCCTCCCCAGGGTTCCCCGCAGCCTCGCCCCACAGGGCTTGGCAGCCCCCCCGAGCCAGCATGATCCCCCCGGGGAGCACCGCACCCCGGGGGTGGCTCCTCTGCCCCCCACGCTGGGGCAGGGTGGGGAGTGGCAGTGGGGATGGGGGCACAGCAGAAGATGTGTGGGGCAGGCAGAGGGGGCCTAGTGTGGGGGGAGAGAAGGGATGGGGCAGGGAGGCAATGTGTGGGGACAGCGTGGGGGCTCTAGGGCAGGGGAAAGGGTGTGTGGGGCAGAGTGGGGGGCAGCAAGACGGGGGAGAGGATTCCTGGGGGGTGGGCAGCAGGGCAGTGAAGGCAATGTATCAGGGCTCTAGGGCAGGAAAGGATGCGTGGGGGGGCTCTAGGGCAGGGGAGAGGAATGCGTGGGGCTGGGTGGGGGCCCCAGAACAGGGGAGAGGATGCGTGGGGGGGGTCCAGGGCAGGGGATGGGGGTCAGGAGAGAGCAGGGTGTCCCTGGGCGGGGAAATGCAAAGGGAGCGGGACCCAGCGGGGGGGGTGTCGGGGGCAGCACAAGCACCGGAGCCGCACGGAGGGACGGCGATGCTGGGGGAGGTAAGGGCGAGAGGCCGGGGCCCACACACCCCCACGGCGCGGCCCCCCCCGCCGCCCAGCCCGAGCCCACCACCCACCGAGGGGGGCAGCACGGGAAAGGCGAGGGGAGCGCGGACCCGCACCCGCGGGCCCGACGGGGTCGCGGGGGGAGGAGGGGGGGTTGGGGGGGGCGGGGAAGGACGACGGACACGGAACGGGACTCACGTTCTTCATGGCGGCCGCCATGTCGTCGTATCGCTCGGCTTGCTCGGCCAGCCGGGCCTTCTGCACCAGCTGCTCGCGGTCCACCATCTTCGCGGGGCCGGGGGAAGGGCAAGGAGGCTGCGGGCTCCGGGAGGAGGAAGAGGAGGAGGAGGAGGAAGAGGAAGGGCGGCGACGGGAGGAGGGCGAGCGGGCGGCGGCTCCTGGCGCTGCTGCGGCTGAGGCGACGGCGGCGGCTGCACCCGGTGCTGTGCGCGCGCCGCGGGCCACCACAACCCCCCTGCGCCCGCCCCGCCCCGCCCCTCCCCGCCCCACCGCCCGCCACCTCCGCGCGGGGCACGACGGGAGATGGAGTCCTCGCGGGGGTGCGGCGGTTCCCGCCGCACCCCCGCGAGGACTCCATCTCCCGTCGTGCCCCGCGCGTCAGCGCCACACCGCCCCCCCAGCCCCGCCCCCGGTCTCACCGCCTCGCTCTGCCCCGCCGGGGTCCCGCCCCGCCCCGCCCGCGGGGTCCCGCCGGCTGCCCGTGCTGATTCACCGGGAGCGGCCGGCGGCGGGGGAGGGGGGGGGACGCGACACACACACGGGGAGACGGGGCTGCCCACCCGGGGTAGGCCTCGCTCGGCCACATGCACCCCTGTGGGACCCAAGGCCGCTGACTCGACCCCCGTGGAGCCCCTCACGACCCCGGGCCTACACACAACGCGGGCACGGGTGACACCGTGCCCGGAGTCCCTGCCACACCGTGACGGTGCTGGGCCAGGCTGCGGTGACACAACTTGGGATAAACAACTGACCCCCTCCTTTTTCCTCCCCTGTCCCCTTTCCCGACGGCGGGGGGTCTTCCCAGCCGCCCCCACCGAGGATTGCAGCCCCACCGAAAAACGACGGTGCTGGATAATTTATGAGCGGCCAGCTCGGGAGCGCGGTGCGCTCGCTCATCAATAACACATGAGATAAAGGCGCACGTCTGCTCCGGCCTAGCCGAGCTTCTGCTGCGCGTTAGGAGCTCCATCAGGAGCCGTAAGAGACCCTGTTTTCCTAAAAAGCCGACGGATAAACCGATGCCGAGAGGATGCTGCAGCACTGAGGGGGAAGGGAAAGGGGTCTAACGAAGGGAACCGCGCCGATCCCAACGGAAGCGCTTTATCCCTGTCGGAGGGAGCCAGGCAGTGCTGACGCACAGCCCCGCGTGGGCGAACGCCGTCCTCCCACTCGCACGCCGGGTGTGCCCCGGTGCACGTGTCCGCCGGTCCCCGGTCCTTCCCGGTGCCGCTGTCCCCGCGTGGATGCTCTGGGAGGTGTGAGGACGATCTCGGAGGACTCAACCGTCCCGCTTGCCAATCCGCGCGCCCCGCGGTTTTCTTCGGAAGCACCACAGAAAACCTTGGTGGCACCGGGACGTGCCGGTTTCTACAGGGCGATATGGTGGCCGCAGCCTGCTGTGGCTGTTCAACGCCCGTGGCCATGGTCTCACCCACGTGGGTGGGGACAAATTGGTTTGGAAATGCCGACGGTGCTTTATGATGGCAAGCGACACCATTTTGGGGCGAGAGCTCCATCTTTATTGTGGTTTTAGCACTGCTTTAGGAATAACAAAGAATTGTATTGGATAGATTTGCTCAACACAAAATACTTCTTTGTTTACAGCTTCCAACAGCAGAAGAAATCATGCCTTCTGATAAATAAAACTAGAAATACACCCAGATCCTCTCTATTTCCTCTATAAAATGAAACGCTGTCTCCTTGCTCGCATCCCCGGCCTCACACCCCGCGACACACGTGGTTCTGGTGTGAGAACAGCCTTTGTGCCCGGCTTTTGTTTACCACTACGGCTATCCCAAGGAGAGCGCCCATAGACAAGGGGAGTTTATTCCTCTTTTCTGATAATGGCGCATTCATTCTTCTGAGGAGGCTCGCCATCATCTCTGGAGAGCTCAGCAGCGGGTTTTTGCTTTGTTTTCTGCATGACACCAGCTTTGGGGAGACAATTTGAGTAAAAAAGTACAGAATGCAAGAGAATATTGAAGTAGGTCATGGGTCCCAAACTGGTTTTTCAGCTATTGCTACCATTTCTTATCAATAGTCCGGAGGTGTCTAGAAATGCTGTGGGGCATCACCCAAGTCAAGCAGGACTACCAGATCTCTGGGTACGGATCAGAGTGGAGCTGCCTGCTCATCCCGGACACCTTTTGAGTGATACTGCTACATTTGGGTTGGATGTATGGTTCCTCTAACCTGGAAAAAATAATACTAGCCCTTGGGTACAACTGGATTCTCACGGACAATATTGAACAAAGCCTGGACCCGAAGAAGCACTTATGTGCCTGGAAGCTCGTCTGGTTCTCCAGATACATCATATGGCCTAATAAAAAATATTGCCTCTCCATACAAACCTTGTGACACTTACCTAATAATTTGCATAAATACAGCAGGTTCTCAGCTAGTCCACATCACTGCAGCTCTGCCGATTTACGGTGACTGTGTTTTTGCCCCAGACCAAGCAAATACTGATTTATTCCTGTCAAAGCACCATAGCAATAAATACATTTCACAACACAGATGATTTCCTTCCCCATCACAGGTCAGAACATGATATTCATAATGCTGTAAACTCTTCAGAATAGCGATCTGGATGTAATATTTATCTGCAGCGTATCCAGCCCCCTTTTTGGGCTCCGATGCATAGATCAGCACCCCTCGCATCACGTAATTCTTCTGTTTTACAGGCCGGGCAGTGGTGGGATGAAGGTTAGGTGGTGAACGGCTGGAGTTAGAAGCTTCTGGCAGGCTGCCCAGGCAGCTGGAGGTGTCATCTGGCTGCCCATCACTAAATGCCCTTCTCCCACCTTTGCCTGGTACCTATAGACACCCCTCAGCAAGAGCCCAGACGGCTGCTGGGTTGGGAAATCACAAAGACCCAAAGGATGCAGGTCTGTTCTGCAGATGTCCCAGAAAAGCCTAATAACCCCAATTCCGCCTACAGTATTAAAAATATTCCAGCGTGTTCAGATGTGCCACTTTGTTAATTCCTGCGGCCTGGAAGATGAGTCCTTCTCTTCACATTTTCTTGCCTTCCCCGTTACGTCTTGTCAATGCTTTGTGACACCGCAAGGAAAGGCAGTAAATTCTCTTTGACTTGGAGGTTCGCTTGAGTTAGCTGCTGACTGCTCCAAAAATGGATCCAAAAATCCTCACCCCTCTCTTGCTGTGGGAGAGTGCCGGGAGTCCCTCGGCATTTGCTTGCTTGGAGCGAGGAGGATGCCCAGTGAGGGGGATGCCCGGCGAGGGGGATGCATGGTGCAGGTTCCCCAGCCTGTCCCCACGCCGAGGGCAAGGTTTGTCACTGTTGGTACGCAGGCATGCTGGCAACACCTTACATCAACAGCAAGCAGTGACCCAGTGCTTGGGGTGGCAAAGCTGGGCAGAGCGGGGGACACAGGGTGGCAGTCCCCAGGGCTGGTGCGCGGAGCTGGGATGGGTGCCGTCCCTGGGAGGATGGGTGCCGTCCCTGGGAGGATGGGTGCCGTCCCTGGGAGGATGGGTGCCATCCCTGGGATGATGGGTGCTATCCCTGGGATGCTGGGTGCCATCCCTGGGATGCTGCCCTGGCTCCTGCACAGCCCAGGGACTTCCAGTCCTGCTGCCCGGGCGGCTGCTGCTCAGGTTGTCCTGAGGAAGGTGCTGCCTGCCCAGGGGAGCAGTTTTCCACCTTTTGCAGTTGAGCATGTGAAAAACAAACTGAGAAAACCTCTGGCTTTGGTGTCCCCATCCCCACAGGCTGCAGGACAGCAGTGCCCTCGTGTCCTCCCTGCCTGACCCTTTGCTGGGCAGATTGCCTGTCTCCAGCATCCCAGCACCCCGACAGCCTGGCCCCTTTTCCACCTTGCTGCTCCAAGTCTGGCTGTGTGACGCAGCAAGGGAAGCGTCCCAGGAACAGGCCAAGGGCATCCCTTCTCCTCCCACACCCACCAGCAGCGCTCCCCAGCCTGCCATGGTGCAGGCTTAGTCCCAGCCCAGCACCCTTCCACCCTGCCAGGCACAGAAGCTGGGGGGGTCCCACCAGCCCCGAGGAAGGACCCCCCAACCAACACCGGAGTGAGCTCAGGGGTGCACCAACCCTCCCCAAAATGCCCTGGAGCCAGGACGCTGCCTCACCTGGGGCACGAGGTGATGGAGGGGCCGTGGCTGACGGCGCAGCCGGCTACAAGCCCACCAGACCGATGCTGCTTTGAAGGGGAACTTCCTTCCCCCCGTCTGTGGAGCCGCAGCACTTTGTACTCAGCTCTGGCCTTTCATCTCAGGCTTTCAAAGCACTTCCCAAGCCCAAATTAATTCTGCTGCAGCAGCTGCCCTCCTGCGCTGTTTAGCATCAGCCCTGCCACGAAGCGGGGCTGCCCGTACCCCTCGGGGTACACAGCCAGGCTTCCAGGGATGATTTTCCCTTGGACCACCTCAAACCACCGAGATGGGATGGGAGGGCAGCGCACGGTGCCTCCCACCCTCCCCTTATCCCTAATACCCGAACAAGCACTGTGGCACTGAGAACTGCAGCAATGCCCATGCCGTGGCCGCCTCCACTCGGAATATCCGCCCCCCCGCCTTTCTCCCAGCCCCAGGGAAGATGCTCCCACGCTGGACATATGCCCGTGGGAAGCTGGGATGCCCTGGGGTGGCTGGGATGTCAGCCCACACCCTGGGTGCTGGTGGGGAGCTGGGGGGACCTGGGGTACAGGACCCCACCAGGGAGCCAGCGGGTAGGTGGGCCGGGGCCAGGCAGGCACACCGCCTCCCCGCTGGGCTTTAATAATTAAGCAGGCGCGTCGGGCTCAGATGGCAGCTCTTATTTAAGGAGCCGATATAAATACCGCCCAGACGGCACTTATGGAGCACCTAAAAAAAGCCCTGGCTGTCTCAGTCCCTCCAGAAGCAGCTCTGAGCTCTGTGGGGCTGGTGGGCAGCATCGGGCAGGGTGGTCACCAGCCTCCTGCGGGGACGGGGCTGCCCCGGGCTTTAAGCACGAGAGGTGGCAGCATGTGGGGCCAAGCCTCCGGACACCGCCCGTGCCTCAGTTTCCCTCTGCAGCAGGGACCTGCCTCCACCCTTTGTCCTGTGCGGTGGTAGGGGTGTTGGGGAACCGGCACGGGGCTGGGTGCTCAGCCCCGTGCCCTGGCTCGGTGGCACTGGGTGGGAGCTGGGGGGGGGTCTCTGCCAGCCCACCCCCCCACCCCTCCCAGTGCCAGGGGAAAGCCACCCCATGTTCCAGCAGCTGCCAAGTGCCTTTGTATGTTTGTGCTGGCAATGAGTGGCCTCCCAGCCCCGCTGTGCCCCCCTGGTCACAGCTACCTGGGGACACCCCTCCGGCACTGGGGTCAGGGACATTCTTCCTCCAAGGAGAGCTCAGTCCTCCCTCCTCCCTGCCCAGGGTCCTTGGGACCCCCACCCCAGAGCTGCCCCATCCCTATTGCAGTGGAGGGGGCCAGGAGAGGTGCAAGAAGGGCCGGGAGCACCGAGACAGCCACGACCTGGGGCACGGTAGGACCCCCACCCCCCCCAACCTGGGCATCACCCCCACATCAGCATCCTGGACCCCCAGGAGCAGGTGAGGAGCTGGAGCGTGCTGCGGGCAGGAGGGACGGGGCTGTCACATCGTCCCCATTGCAGGCGGGCGGCAGCGAGCCGCTTGCTGCAGTCCTGCTCACCGGCTCTGCAGCGTGACTCAGCACAGGCTCACCCAGCTCCCAGCCCCACCACCGCAGCCCCTTCCCCCAGCCCTGGGAAAGGGGGGGGGCACATGCTCCCCACCTTGCCACTGCCCTCCCATGGTCCCCGTCACCCCCAAAGCCACCCCCTGGACCCCTGTTCCCCACCCAGCCCCATCCATCCCCACCCCAGGACCGCTGGCTGCTCCTCCAGTCCCAGCGCAGGCAGGGACACCCCCCATCCCCGCTCCAGGGCCAAGTTGGGGCTCCAAGCGATGGGGAACGGTGGGTGTCAGCCTGCCTGCACCCAAGCATCTCTGCCGTGGCCTTGGGCAGGGGACGGGCAGCGTGCTGGATCCGGCCCCGTGGGTATCCCTGCCCAAAGCCCTGGCTCAGGGTTTGGGGAGCTGAGCACCGACTCCTGCTATGGCACCTCCCCAGGTGAAAGGATTTGGGTTTTTTTTCCTGGGGGATGGGAGTGAAAGAGATGCCAGGGGCACATGGGAAAGTCTCCAGATTTTTAAAGGGATTTTTGGAGCCCCACCTTTGGGGTGTTTGGAGCCTGCCAGGATCAGCTTCTTGCAGCATTTCTGTGCACGTCCCCTCTGGCCGTGACCTGGAGGTTACTGGGAGGTGAGGAGGGTGGCCAGAGAAAGCAACTAGCACTGGGGGAGGAGGGCTGAGCACCCTGACTGTCCCCTCTAACCGTCCCCCCGACCCCAGGCACAAAAGCACTTGCAGGGCAGGACCCCACTATCTGCTTGCGCTGTGACCCAGGGACGGGTGTCCTTCTGCTGTTACAGCAGCACGTGGCATGTCCCCATCCCCGGGACGGGGGACAAGGGGGCTGTTTTGGCCATGCAGTCGGGAGCACCCATCCTGCATCCTGATGGCTGCATCCAAAAAGATGCTAACCAGATTAAACCAAAGGCACAGCCGGAGGCAGAGTGCCCAGGCACGGCCAGACCCCCACTCCCACCCAGAGAGCCCCTCACCCGTGGGGTTCTCTGGTGGCATTGCCATGGGAAGCACGTTGCCAGCATTGCTGCCAGCTAATTGCTTTCCTGCCTCTCTCTAAATGCAAGCGATGGCAGCGAGGCGGCAGCGAGCTGGCTTTTGCCAGCGTTCGGCAGCCCACGTGGGGTGGCTCCTGCCAGGGGAATGAAATAAAATTAAAAGCAAAAAAAAAAAAAAGAAGGCAGAGAGGAGGAGATGATGGATGGGAGGATTTGCAACCGTGGCCGTTCACCCTGGCGGAGGGAACCCTTGAGCCTGCAGGCGCAAGGAGAGGTGCAGATCTGCTGGCACCCACGGGCCATGGCCACGCAGCCCCCCGGCACAACACGGGCACGGCGTGGAGAGCAGTCGGCCTCGCGGTCCCCCCAGC